>NC_056744.1:571133552-571331052 GCF_019279795.1 Protopterus annectens | reverse complement strand
CACGCAGACAGACATTGGATCCCCCTAGAATGACACCAGTAATTGAGCCAATTATTAAAGCTGATCATCTTGTCTTTGTATTGTGGCATCATTCTTGGTGAGGGCAAGATGCTGCTCAGGGTCAGGGTCATACCAGCCTGGGCTACATAATCAGAGAGCTCCTCTATGTCTCTTTTCATGTAGTCCAAGGAGGTACGTCTCAGGTCATTCACGCCGGCATGGATAATGACGGAGTCATATTTGTACGTGCTTTTGAGTGACCTGAGTGCGTGTGTTATATGGTGGATCCTAGCCTCCAATAGGCAGCTTACCGTTACCCTCTCCTTGCTCAGCTTGGTAAGTGGGACGCCAGTGGGTCTGACTATAGTCACCTATCACTAGTGTATCAGGCATAGTGTTTGGCCTTAGTGGCTGTGATTTATTGACACAACGATTTATTGAAGTATGTGTTGCATGTGTTATGTTTTGAGGTGGTGGATTTTTGGGTGTCTGCTTTGGGAGCCTCTGTTGCTTTGGTACTTTTTTAATAGAGCCTCCGAGTATGTTTTTGTGTTATTATGTGCTTGACTTGCAGTTGGGGTAGGTCTATGTGTGACTGGGTTTGTTGTGTGTGTGGTTACCTTCCCCTCCTGTCTGGTCTTGCCAGTCCTGAGTTGAGAGAGTTCAGCCTCCAGTTTGGCTATATAGTTGCATCTCTCACATGTATTTGTGTTTGTTGGGAGGAGGAGAGGGTTGTCTGTGTACATGAGACAATTATAGCATTGTCTCAAGATTCCCAGATTAACCAGCTGAACAGGAGAAGATGCTAGCAATCTACCACTCGACATGCTAGAATATTATAACAGAGTGCTGTGCCTTTAAGGGAAGTGGTTGGGGTGGTAGGTGGATGTAGTGCTACTTAAGTTTGAGAGTGCTTACTTAGAAGAGAAGCTTTGAGAACAAGTGCTATGCTTATAATATAACGAGTAGACTGGTTATTCTAAGAGTAGAGCTTTCTAAGGGAAAATCTGAAGAGCAGACTTGGCGGAGCCAGAAAAAGTTTAACCCTGTTTAACCGGAGCTGCGCTATGCGCACAATTATGCTAAAGCCGCCAAGAAATGCGGATTTTAAACAGGGAACTTCAAAAGAGCTAGAAATGGCCCAAAACAACCAATTACTACAGCTCTTGTGCTGAGGTCACTCCTTCAAGGACAGATAGGCTGCTCAAGGCTCCCCACTCCCACTGGTGAGCAAAGAAACTTCCTTCTATCCAAGTAAGGTAATGGACAACACAGGAACTACACCACAGCCCAGAATACCTGTAAATTGGTCTAAACTAGTAGAGAAGAGGCGGGAAAACAAGGATTATTTATTTTTTTGTTTTTAGATAGAAAACACACAGAAATACAGAAGGCAGTAATAAATCAGTTACACAGGCTAGCACACTTTAGTGGGCAGCCTCAACAGTTAAATTAAACAAACAAACAACAGATTTTCGATCTATTTTCGACCAGGTAAAATTTTAAGTGCAGATACTATATAATGCAGCAAACAGTTAAAAAAACAGTATAAGCTTGTTCAAAATAAGCAAGAGAAGGTATTCCAAGTAAAAAACAGAAAAAATAATCAGGAAAGTAGTCGCTTTTCTCAGTTCTCAGTTCTCTGTAGCTAAGACCACTCTGCAGGACCACGTGGAGCTGTCTCTGAGTAGTATAGACAGAAAAAAATGCTCTGAGGTGGATTTTAAACAGGGAACTTCAAAAGAGCTAGAAATGGCCCAAAACAACCAATTACTACGTATATATATATATATATATGTATATATATATATATATATATATATATATGTAATATATATATATTTAGATATATGTGTGTGTGTGTGTATATATATATATATATATATATATATATATATATATATATATGTGTGTGTGTGTGTGTGTGTGTGTGTGTGTGTGTGTGTGTGTGTATATATCTATATATATATATATATATATATATATATATATATATATATCTATATCTATATGTATATAGATATATATATATATATATATATATGTATCTGTATATGTATCTCTCTCTCTCTCTCTCTATATATATATATATATATATATATATATATATATATATATATATACATATGTATGTATATATATATATATATATATATATATATATATATATATATATATACATTTCTAGTCCATTTACTGTGTCCCAGGGTGTAAGTAGTTATTTTTGTTCTCTTACCATTAATTGGTATATTTCATTGCCCAAGAATTCATTGCTAACTTCAGCTGTTAATGCTCATCGTGTCAGTCATTTTGTTGGTGTTCACTGTTGACCTCATTAAACCTACTTGATTCCCTCAGATTGGCTGATAAGCTTTCCCTTATCTTTTTAGTGTGCTCTTGCATATTTATTTTCTTTTCCAAAAGTTTTCATTGGAAAAGCAGGAAGAGCTTCAGCAGCCATCTTTGTAGATCCTCTTATTGAGTGCCACCTTTCCTTTGTGATCTTTTGTCTTCTTTAGCATCTATGTTAACTCCTCCCACCCAGTAGCACCTCACTGATCTTCCAATGCCCCTTCTACCAACATGCAAGTCTTTGTGCCTGATTGGTAAAATAACCTGAATAAAGCTGGATAGGTCAGTTTAAAACACATGTTTCTTTGTCTGCAGAGTCTTATTGCTAGTGGGAACTTCATTCTCTGCTGCCTCATCACACTCGAGTAATCATAATATATGTAAACTTGAGTCTGGTTTGCCATCAAATGTGGACCTCTTCTAGAACTAGACTAGAAATGTTATGGACAGGAGGGCAACATGATTTGATGAAACTTCATGTGCATTCTGTTGCAAAGAGGGAATGGGGATTTAAAGTTACATTACAGTAGATAATATGGGATATTATGCTGTCGGACGTCAATGCAGTTTAGACAAGCAAGGGATTTGCATTGGCTGCATGAAATTAAAAATAAATCATGAATGTTGTTTTGTATAAAGGAAGACCTACTAGTTTTCTGTAATAAATGTTGTTATGTCTGTTTGACATAAAAAGTCATTAGTAGTAGTTAACAGGAAGACAGTCTGCACTAATATGCAAGGTGAGGAAAGAAATACCATAACAGGATGGAATGAACAGGAATTGTTGCACAGCTCAGTTTCAGCTTACTGATGAGAGAATGCTACATTTATAAAAGAGGGGATATGTAAACAAATATACAATCAAAGCATTATTAGAAATGTCAATAATTATTGATCTGTAGTTTTGTCACATTTGGATAGCTGCAGTGGTGCAGCGGTTAGTGTTGTTGCCTCACAGCAAGAGGTTCTTCGATTTGGTTCTTGGCTGATGCGCCTTCTGTGCAAAGTCTGCATGTTCTCCCTGCAGCCAAGTGAGTTTTAAAGACATGCAACAGGTGCGTGTTTATGTGTGTGTGTGCCTTCTGTGAAGGTTGGGTGTCAGGCTGGCAAACTGACAGTGTAAAAACCCCACTGCCAATCAATCTGTGGACCAGTGATCTGCTCTGGTGACCCCTAATGGGAAAAGCCGAAAGACCTACCTAAAGTTTGGTCACATTTGGACTGTTTCTTGAGAAAGATTTTTGTATGTTGTTATGATTAGAAACACATCAGCAAATGTATAACTATAAATGATAAAGAATTAAAAGCAAAAGTACATGCTGAAAAGAAAGTGTTACATAAGCTATGGGGAAGGGGTGTCAGTGTATATGTGAAAAGCGGAGAATGTGTATATAATCATTTAACTAACGCTATGTTGACGGAATCTGAGCAAATGCAGATTTGTTAATTCCAGAGAAGTAATAGAAGGAAATTTGATTACAACAACCACCACAAATGACAGTATAAAGACTCTGGGGTAGTGTATACAGATTTAACATAATGCACAACTGAAATACACACAATTAAATAACATCAATTCCTGAGTTGGGATGTACAGCTGAGTGAAGTCCTACTTGCAATAAGTAGACAAGCTAACAGAACACAAGATGTGAGAAAAGATAAAGAAAGTATGAGACTGGCAGGAGGATGAACAAATTGAAAGTTTCTTTTTCCTTATGGGGAAAAAAGATAATTACAATAATCTTCTTTGGTAAGAGAAGAAAAGTGTAAGGGAGGAAGGAAGCAGTGAGGGAAGTGAAGGCAAAATTAGGAGGTAGAGGGGCTCATGCAAATGGAGTGGTAACTCCACAAAAGAGCCAGAAGTGGATGGAATATTATTTGTATATGGTTTTGTGTGTTTTAATGTTATTTCTATTGAGGCAGCTGTTACAAGATGTTAGGTATGGAAGAAAGAAACACGAAAATAGACAGGTCAGAAGGTCAGCATTAAAGGGAAGTCGAAGAATTCAAGCAGCAAGGCTACCAATACAGACAATGCCTAGAACTAAGAAATGAAGGGGATAATAAAAAGGGGAAATGGACAAAAGGAGATCACCACAATACAAAAAATGGCAAAGCTAAGAATATTAAGTTGGAATGTAAATTATATATAGTCAATGCATAAAAGCTATGGCAGGTAGTGGCCTATATGGGTAAGAGTGGTGTGCAAGTGGCAATGGTACAGGAAACTCACATGAACACTGCTGAACATGGGAAGTGAAGTAGGGTAAGAGGGCGGAATTTAGTGGTCAACTGAAGGGGGAAGAGAGTGACTATCCTATTGAAAAGGGAGGTTCATTTGTACGTAAAAGAAGACAGGGCAGATGGGCAGGGGATACATTTGATAATAAGGGGCTACAGGTGAAGGAAAATATTTACAATGTGTTTCTATAGTCTCCAAAGGTTAGCATAGAAGAAATGAAGGGAATAATGACACACTTTATTGAATTTCATCAAGGTATCTTAGTAACAGGAGACTGAATCTTAAAGTGTGGAAAAAGGATACCTCATGGGACCTCGGAGACATAAGATCAGCAGACAGAAAAGGGTATGCTAAAATGTTTGTATAGATGGAAATGGCAAGATTAGAGAATGCAAAGAAAGAATATGCACGCTATGACTGAAGAACAGAAAAAGGGCTAGGTTGGACAGTCCTTACATCTCAGCATAACACATACAGGTGGTTGCCAGGCTAGATGTATACTCATTAAAATATTGGATCATATGCCAACAGCAATGCAAATACAGAGGACTGCTGATACCAGAGTATAAAGAAAATGGTGCTTCCTTAAGTATTTACTAAAGAAGACAGACCACAGACAATGGATGGCAGAGATTACAGAAAGGGAGCTGGATAACAACTTTGGAAGGCAGGTGGCACAGATTACAGATTGGGATGAAATAAAAATATACATAAGAAGGAAAATTCAGGCAAAAGGAGAGGAAAACCCAAAATATAGAGAAGGCATATGAGCACTTAAGAGTTACAAGGTGGCGAGGATGAAAGAAGTGTGCAGGGAGATGAGCAGGAGAGATGGGCTAAAGATGGGATGTTAGAATATTTTTAATGAATACAGAAAAATGGCCATGAAACAATTCTACTTAGAAATGACTCTCAAGTCTATCAAGCTACTAATACAGAAGCTAAGAGCACGAAGGGTGGCAGGGTCATTTCTAAACCTCTGAAATCAGGAGATCAGAAGGATAGAAACAGATCCTATAAGGATTACAGAGCTATTTAATGTATACTATGTTAATCTACACAGATAGAGGATACAAAGAAATATGAGTTGGACAACAATACAGATAGCTCCTTACAGCATATAGAACTGGAGAGGTTGACTGATAAGGAAGGGAAGGAGGGACTTGGAGAAATATATTACAAAAGAAAAGATAATAAGGGTGAAAGGGCATCAAGGAGAAGCCTGAATCCCAGAAGAGGTCTGTTTACTAGGAAGACTGCACGTAATAGAAAGATGCATGGAACTGTTTAATATTTTTATGCTGGAAGATGATACTCCATGATCTTGTAAGAAGGCAATTGTGGTGGTTATAAAGGAGGAGGACAAGAACCTCTTGGGCACAGGATCATACAGGCCAATCTCAATTCAGAATAATTACTACAGGTTATTTACAACAGTTTTAACAAATTGATCTTGAAACTGGCTAGACCTATAAATGAGGATCAATGTGGCTTCACTGAGGGGCTGGCATTAGACATTAATAGAACAGTAATAATTCAGCAACATGAAGTAAACTGTAGGAGCAAACTCCTTATAACAGGGTTAGATGCAGAAAAAGCATTTGATAGGGTTAGGTGGAGATTTTTGTGGCCACGGTGGTCCAGCGGTTAGCGTTGCCGCCTCACAGCAAGAGATTCTCTGGTTTTATCCTCGGCTGGGGTGCCTTCTGTGTGGAGTCTGCATGTCCTCCCTGTGGTCACGTGGGTTTCCTCCAGGTGCTCCGGTTTCCTCCCACATCCCAAAGACATGCTGTAGGTGGATTGGAGACACTAAATTGGCCCTAGGCGTGAGTGTGTGTGCCTTCTGTGGAAGGTTGGGTGCCGGGCTGGCAACTCGACACCATAAAACTCCACTGCCAATCATGAGCAGACAGGTGATCCACTGTGGTGACCCCTCACTGAGAAAAGCCAAAAGATGAAGAAGGGTTAGGTGGAGATTTTTCTAAAAAGTAATGCTCAGGTTTGGTATGCCAATAGAGTAGCAAACTTAATGAGAATACATGATCAGGAGCAGGGTCAGGTCAAGATGATGTGGATTTAATCCAGAGATTTTGGAGTAACTAGGGTGACCAAGGCAGGAATGCCTGCTATTGATGCTTCTTTTTGCTATCCATTTAGACCCACTGGCCAGCCAGATTTGATAATCAAATGTGAGGGGATATGATTGGTATGGGGAACAGGAAACGTTAGCACTGCATTGTTTGCAGGCAATGCCATTTTATATGTGACAAATCCAGAGGAATACATTCTGGAAATATTTAGGATGCTTTGGGAGCTTGGCTGGTTCTCTGGATATAAAATAAATGAGACTATATCCAAAGCGAGAGCAGTTAATTACACACACTCATTTGAGGGAATGAAAGAAGAGTTAACTAGCCATATGGCTGAGAAAGGATGTGATGCTAGTGGCAAGAGACATGTGGGAGAAAATGGAGCAAAGGACTGACAGGTATTTAAGACAATGGGAAATGATGAGCATGGATAAAGACAATAAGGTACAGACAATGAAAATATTTATGGTAGCACTGATCTTGTACAGCGGCAGGGTTAGCTACTCAGCTGTGTGTGAACATTGGCTCATTACAGATGTGACACCTTGACTGCATGTGCAAAACTAGGGAAAAAAGTTATGCACTCACCATAACATCCCATCTGTGTTGTCCATTTTCATTCTTCATCAACATATGTGGGTTCAGATCCAATCCTTGAATCTGACTTGGCTGCTTTTTACACCTCACGGCTACTGCAAATTCTCTAGCTCTTCCCTTACCCATAATGCTCTAGTCTTCCTCCATGCCTCAAATATTGTTTGCTGCCTTTTATTGCTAAATAATAATACAAGACATAATGGCTGTGTGAGAAACCACTATCTGGAGCTCAAAAAACAGGTACTTTGGTTCCCACAGTATCTTCTCATTCTTCCAGAAGTTATACACAAAAAAGTTAGGGGGATGGAGAGAGGGGAACTGAGGAACAATGAAAATGGACAACACAGATAGAATGTTATAAGGAGTACATAACTTTACCTGATGTTGTCAACTTTCATTCGTTCCTCAACATGTGGGACAGAGTCCCTAGATACCCGAATCCCGGGTGCACTTCAAGAAAGGGTATTCCTGATTACTGCTGAGCTGAAAGCTGCTCTTCTTCTGCAGACCACGTCAACTTTGTAATGAGTAATAAAGGTAGGAGGATTAGCCCAAGTAGCCACAGCACAGATATTATTCATGGAAGATCTGGATAGAAATACTGAAGATGTTGCCATGGATCTGGCTGAATGAGCCCACAAGATTTTTGGCAACGCTAAACCTAATTTGTTGTAGACAAAGAAAATGCAAGCAGTTAGCTACTTAGCTAAAGTTACTTTAACTGGCTTTCCCAATCTTAATTCTGAGAGAGACAAATGATCTGATTTTCTAAATTTTTCAGTTCTACGCAGATAGAAATAGAATTGTCTTTTAATGTCCAGCAAATGTAAAATGCATTCCATTTTGCTCGAGAAATTTGGGAAGAAAACTGGGACACTGACAGATTGATTAATGCTGGATCCTGACATAACCTTAGGAAGAAAAGATGGGTTGGCTCGTAAGGACACCCTTTGTTTTTGAATAATTAAATGAGGTTGAAAAGATAAAGCTTGACGTTCTGAAACTCTCCTAGCTGATGTTATGGCTACCAAAATTAGTTTTTCAAGTTAAAAACTTTAACTCACACCTTGCAGCCAGTTCAAATGAGAACTGAAGTCAGGGCTTGTAACACTAAATTAAAATCCCACGGTGGAGTAGGATCTTTGAAGGGGGTCTCAGTAATAAGGTTCCTTTTATAAATTCCTTACACAGTCTTGATGAAACTAAGGTAGAATTGTCAACTCCAATATGAAAATTAAGAATAGCAACTAATTGTACTTAAACTATTGAAGAACTGTCCCAGTCATTAAAAATAGCAACCACAATTTCAAGAACTTTAGGTACTGCTGCTGAAAAGGGGTCAGCATCATTTTGTTGCGCCGAAACAACAAATCTTTTCCATTTACTTTTGTAAATCATCTTAGTGGAAGCTTTGTGAGAGGACAAAAGAATGTGACAAGACAGGGGAGAGGACAGCCTGGGTTGTCTAGCTATCAATGGAGCAGGAGAAACCATGCAGTCAACTTTAGGCCCAAAATGTCTGGGTGAATCATGTCTGTCAGGTGAGAAACAAGGTCTGGAATTGAAGCCAGGATCCAAGGAGGATAAACTAGATGAGGCAAAAGGAAGGGGAACCAAATCTGATGAGGCCAAGGTGCAATGAGGATAACTGTGCTCTTCAATAGAGATGCTTTCTGAAGAAACCTGGGGATTAGAGGAGTTGGAGGATAAGCACAGAGGAGACTGGAGGGGGGCCAATCGTGTAGGAGAGCATCTCTCTGTGACTCCCCTGGTGGAGGGATCAGGGCAAAGAAAGTACAGTTTTGTACCTACCATAAATGTAGATGTCCGATAGGAATGCATCTGTAGTCCTTACAAATGGGTAGTCCTGTCGTCAGGCAGCCCTTCGGTCGGCCGGATTCCAAAGTCTGGGTCTGGCTTTGGCTGGTGTTGCACTTCACCCGACGTCATAGCTGCAGTTTTTCGGGTATAAAGGCATCAGCCGACGCCATCTTCCTCAGTGTTTCTTGCCCCAGATGCCAGGTGCCCTCTTTGATGGCTAAATTTGGATAAATGCCAATGTTTCCAAATAGTAGAGAGCAAACACATAAAATAAGCATGTATGTACATATATACAAACAAATACACCATAATAGATCCCCCCCAAGCTAGCTGAAGGATGGCAAATACCCTAGGAGTACCACAGAGGGAAGGTGGATGGAATCCTGACTGCATATGCATTCCTATCGGACATCTACATTTATGGTAGGTACAAAACTGTACTATGTCCTTCAAGGATGCATCTGCAGTCCTTACAAATGGGTAGAATACCATAGCTAAACTAGGGAGGAGGAAAAAAGAGATTATGGTGTAGTTAGGATCCTTGCAAAACAGCAGTGGCAAAACCTGCTCGGGATCTAGAGTATAAAGGTAAATTGTAATGCTTGGCAAATGTATGCACGGAGGTCCAAGTAGCAGCCTCTATAATGTCCTTGGTAGCCACTCCTCGTAAGAAAGCTGTGGTAGTGGCTGTAGCCCTTGTGGAGTGAGGCCTGATGTTCTCTGGAGTTTTCTTTCCATGGTAGGAGTAACAAAATCTAATGCAATTTCCTATCCATTTGGAGATTGTCTGTTTTGAAATAGATTTTCCTTCCTTTCCTGTTGCATATGCTACCAGAAGCTGGCCAGTTTTTCTATTGGACTTGGTCCTGTCCAGGTAGTAGTGTAATTGCCTATGTACATCCAAGGTATGCAACAGTCTTTCTCCCCTGTTCTGTGGGTTGGGGAAGAATGTAGGTAGGTGGATAGCCTGATTTAAAGACACTCTGGATACCACCCAGGCATAAATGTGGGATTTGTTCTCATGGACACTCTATCTTGATGGAAGATCAGGAAGGGTTGCACTGCCATTAATGCCTGTAGTTCAGAGACCCTTCTTGCTGAGGTGATTGCCAGTAGGAAAGCAGTCTTCCAGGATAAGTATTGTAATTCTGCTGTTGCTGCTGGTTCGAAAGGGGAAGTGTCAATTTTTCTAACACAAAGTTCAAGTCCTATGCTGGCAATGGTGGTTTCCTGGGAGGTTTTACATTTTTAATTCCTCTCAGAAACTGTCTGAGCAGAGGATGAGAGAAGACAGGAGGATCCAAGCTGTATTCTGCTGAAATAGCTGATGCATGTATCTTGATGGAAGAATAGGACAGGCCTGCATGGAAGAGCTCTGCCAAGTACTCCAGGATGTTGGCTATGTTTACTAGCACCACATCTTCTCCTTTTGCAGTACTCCAAATGAGATATCTTTTCCATTTTGCTGCATAATTGTTTCTTGTTGAAGGTCTACTTAGCCGCAAGGATTATGTCTTTAACCCTTTCGGATAAATCTGGGTTAATTGTACTTATGTAATGTTCCAGGCAGTTAGCAGCAGAGTTTTCAGGTTTGGATGCAAGGTATTATTTGAATGACAGTGTCCAAATCCTGGCAGTGCTGTGTCCATACATTTTTGAGATACCATTGTAGCTTCCTCATATGCAGTTTGGCATTGGGAAGCACCTGAATACAAGATGCCATGAACCCTAATGCTTGAAGGACTGTCCGCAGTCAGCCGGACTGATGAGACAACTGATGAAAGTAAAGGAAAGATTCTTTGTTTGTCCGGGGTCAAAAAGGCCATCTGGGATGCTGTATTCAGTCTCACCCAGAAAAGCACATGTCTTGGAGGGTACTAGACTGGACTTTATTTAGATTCACAGAATACCCAGGCATCTTAGCACTGCTATCACACATAATCAAATGATGAAGAAGCTCGTCTCCCTTCCTTGAGCCAGAATCAGGCAATCGTCCAAATAGGGATAAATCTGTATACCTTTTAACCTGAGGAAAGCTATCACTGGAGCCAGAACCTTCGTGAACACTCTGGGCGCAGTAGATAAGCCAAGGGCCAATGCAGAGAACTGATAATGAGAAGTCCCAGCTCGAAAAGCGCAGATGCTTCCTGCAACTCAGTCTGATAAGAACATGAAGATAAGCCTCCTTGAGATCTAAAGTTACCATCCAATGATCTTTGCCCAGCAGAGGTAAAAGCTGCCATAGCGTCAACATTTTGAACTTGGGAATGTCCAGATAAGTGTTGAGGATAGATAAGTCCAAAATCGGTCTCCACGTGTTTCCCTTTCTTTGGTACTAGGAACAGGCGAGAATAAAATCTAGGCCCACTTCTGGCATAGGGACCCGGCTGAATAGCCTAGCTGGAGTAACAGAGAAATTTGCTTGTGAGCCTCTATTCTTTGTGTGGGAGGAAGGCGTCCAGCATGCCTTTGAAAGGAGGCAAGGTATGGAAATAAAACCTGTAACCGTGGTAGTCACGATGTCCAATACCCATCTGTCTTGGGTAATTAAACTCCAATTTTCTTTGAAAGTGCCAACCTTCCTCCCAAAGGTGCTGCCAGGCCGGGAAGGCTCTGGCAGCTGAAAGGAAGGTCATTGTTTCACGAAAGGACTGACCCCTGCCCTCACCTGAAGACTGTGCAGGAGAACTCCTGTTCTAGGCCTGAAAGAGCCCTGAGCTCTGCCCTACCACGTCTAGATCTACCCCTAGACTGGGAATCATAAGAAGGATACATCCACCCCTTAGTAGGCCAATTTCTACTAAACTTTGGAGGCTGAACCTGCAAAAAATCTTTAACAGTCTGCATAGACTTAGCCTTGTCTTCCATTTTCTTTAAAACTGTCTCAACAGGAGAACCAAACAACACATCAGATTGTAAAGGAGCATCTAAAATCCTTGCTTTAACATGGTCAGATAAATTCTGATCCCTCAGCCAGGCATGCCTGCGGAGAACTGAACCAGTGGCAGCCACCCTAGCCAGGGCCTGTACAGCATCAAAACCACATTGCAAAGAATGCTTACCCACCTGCTCAGAAACATGTACTAAATCTTGCACTCTTTACAATCAATACCTTCCATAAGAGCATCAACCTTAGACTACAATTGTGAAAGGAGATAGTTTTGGTATTTTAACATGTGAAACTGGCAATTCAAAGCCCTCATAGCTAGAGTGGAAGAAGTATAAACTTTCTTTCCCCATCTATCCAAAAGCCTTGGCCTCCTTGTCTGAAGGAACCGGATTCTTGACAACAGAAGCCTTAACACCTTTAGGCCCCTGACTAACAGTTTCTGGGTCTGCCCTAGGACTCTTAAAGAGATACTTATGAGCTTCCAGGCACCCTGTAATATCTATCCGGTTTAACAGGAGCAGGAGGCAAAGAATCAGGATTAAGAGAAGCCTCTGCAAAAACATCTTCCACAACATCTAAAACAGGAGGTATAGCCAAGGCCTATGCTGGGGCAAAAACAAAAATTCCCTAAGCCTTTTCCTGGAATCCGAGAAGTCCTGACCTTCCCATTTAAAATGCTCCCTCATAGAATGAAGAGTTTCTGAAAAAGAAAAATCCTCAGGAGGAGAAGCAGAAGGAGTAGAATCATCCACATCCAGTCAGAATAGGAGAATACTCCTGCAAGTCTTCAGCCGAAGACTCTGAAACATCCGAAGCCTGCTCAAAACTCCCTGGCTCAGGCTCCACCCTAGGCCTCTTATCAGGAGGGGGCAAAGAGCCCCTAATCAAAGTAATCAAATCTTCTGCCATTTTAAGCATATGCTTCTTGGGCACAGCACCTGAAGAACTAGGGGTGACACCAACAGAAGCTAAACCTGGCCTGCCCCTGGGAGAAGCCTTGGAAACAGAAGGAGAGGGCCTAACCACCCTAGGAAGGGAAGGGAGTATAGTAGCCTGAGAAGCCCCTTCAGCCTGACCTGCCTCCTGAGAGGCCACATCTTGCAATAACAAAGTCTCCCTGGGAACCCAATGAAACCTCGGTGGAACCACCGGCTCCACAGGCACCTCTAAAGAACCGGCGTCGGTACAGGCAGTTCTTCTAGCCTAAACTTAACTGCTTTGTCCTTGCGCTTCTTTGAAGAAGCGGCGCCGGAGCATCCGACGGGCGTTTATAATTGCACCGCTTCCCAAAGACTAACCTGGCACAATCCAACCTTCTCTTTATAGTCGTTTATTGAATCTAGCACAAGAGCGACACCCAACAACGTCGTGCTCAGGCCCTAAGCAAGGAATACACAAAGTATGATAATCTCTATCACGGTATCTGTTTCCCACAAGAAATGCAATTATTCACTTTTCTGACATCCGTAAATCACTGAGGCAAGAAAAACTAAAATATTCTAACAGGTACTTAGCCAACTTTGAACTCGGTCTGAAACTTGAAATGAAAAATCTCAGAACGCCAACTGGGCACTGCAATGCTGCTTCTGCATCGGACCATGCGGCAAAAAGACTGAGGATATGGCGTCGGTCATGCGCATTTGGTACCCTGAGGTATTTGTTTCCCACAAGTTAAACAGTTATTTACTTTTTCTGACATCGGCTGAGGCAAGAAAGAGTCCCCAAGTGTAAGGACTGCAGCTTTTAGAAGAACATCTCTCCTAGCTGATGTTATTCGGTGAAATCTCTGGTTCTCAAGTTAAACCGACTCGGCACTTGCGAACAGCTTCTGATAACTGAAGTCAGGGCTTGTAACGGCAAGAAAGACTGGAGTAGGATCTTTAGATGGCGTCTCAGCTGATGCCTTTATACCGAAAAACTGCAGCTATGGCGTCGGGTGAAGTGCGACACCAGCGAGCCAGACCCAGACTTTGGAATCCGGCCGACCCGAAGGGCTGCCAGTCATTACAGGACTACCCATTTGTAAGGACTGCAGATGCATCCTTGAAGGACATCCTGTTGCACTTGTTGTTGAAGCGAGATGCAAATCAGCTTAGTGGCCCCATTGTGAGAGGACAAAAGAATGTCCTTTTCAGAATTTTCTTGCTGAAAGACCACGTGTAATGCAATAGGACAGATCTGCTCAACCTTTCTGCTATCAAGTTGGATTTCCCCGGAATGTGTGTTATCAGAAATCGATTGGAGGAGATCGCCCAATGGCGCACTCTCAGAGCTCCTCAACATAAGGGGTAAAATCTGGTTCCTCCTTGTTTGTTGATGTACCAGACCACTTACATGTCTGTTTGAATCAAAATAGTCCCTGAAGGGAGAGTGTCTTTGAAGGCCTGCAATACTAGGAGAACTGCTCTTATTTCTAGGACATTGATATGTGTGTTAGCATTTTCTAGGGACTAGGTGCCTTGGACCGTCTTGCCTAAGATGTGCCCCCCACCCAAATTCAGATGCATCTGTGGTCACTATGCCTCTGGGCTGAGGAAGTATGAAAGGGCGGCATTGTAAAATCTGTTCTGAGCAAATCAACCACCTGCAGTACCTTTTGCATGCCTGAGTTATTTTGATCTGGGAGGAAAAAGGCTGGTACAGGATGGACCACTGAGTCGTCAGGGTCCACGGAAGAATTCTCATATGGTATCTTGCCAATTGAACCAAAATTATGGCAGCAGACATTGACCCTAAAGCCTGTAGAATCAATCGGGCTGAAAGTGAGGAATTTTTAATTATCTTTTTGACTTGAAATCCAACAGATTGTAGCCTTGGAAAGGGAAGTGAGGCTGTTATTGATACAGTATTGAACAAGGCTCCTATGAGTTCTAGCACTTGAGTTGGTTCTAGCTGAGATTGTTGAGACGGATGGTAACGCCTAGGTGAGAGCACAGCTGGAGTAAAAAATCTCTTGCTTTGATCAACAGCTGCCTGGTCGGAGTGGTTATGAGCCAGTCTTCCGGGTAAGGAAATGCCCGGAATCCGTGCAGTCTCAATTGAGCTACTACTACTACCATGCGTTTGATGGAACACCCTGGGGGCTGTGGTGAGGCCAAAGGGCAATGCTCTGAATTGGTAATGACTGGCTCCCAAATGAAAGCATATGCATCTCCTGTATAGCCTATTCATTTTTACATGATAATTCGCATCCTGAAGATCTACTGAGAACATCAAGTCATCTTTGTGCAAGAAAGGCAAAATGGACTGAACAGTGACCATCTGGAACTTTGTATATTGAAACAATTTGTTCATATTGCTGAGATCCAAATTAGGTCTCCAGTCCCCGTTTTCTTTGGCACTAAAAAGAATCTTGAGTAATTTACGGATTATTTCTGGTCAAGCAGGACCTCTTGGATGACTCTTTTTCTAGCAGCTTTTTTATTTCTAGAGCTGCTGCTTTCCTCTGACTGCATGGAACATCGGGAATTTTGCTTACTGATGAAGGAAGGGGTAAGGAAAAGGATACTATACAACCTTTGGAAATAATCCTCTGCACCCATGTATCTTTTGTAATGTCTAGCCAAGGTCTCTGGTGCAGGGATAGACAACCCGCAAATGCCTCCAGAGGTGGACAAACGGGCCTCCTTTCAGGAGCGCTAGAAGGGCATGTCAGAGAAGGAATCTCTGGACCCCTGACTCTGCCGGCCTCCTCTGCTATGCAGGCTGCATTTTCTGTTAGTTCCCCCAGGGGCAGAGGGGGAAACTCTATCTCCACGTGGATCATGGAAAGGACCCTGGGAATTTCTGAACCACACTTTTCGAACACATTGTTGATTCCTAGACAAGTTTCTTTGAGAAGATGAAAAACATACACCCACTGAAGACAGGGTCTTACCATCTTGCTCAAAACTAGAGAGTGTGTTTTTAACTTTAAGGCCAAACAAAGAACTTCTGTCAAAGGGTGCATTGACAAAGAAGGACTCGAAGGGGTCCTGAAAATCACACAGGTGCATCAAGGCATGTCTCCTAATTGAACTACCTGAACCTGCCGTCCTTGAGGTACCTTCAGCTGCATATGAAATGAGCTTCAATGACAAATTTGCAATGGACTGTAGGGTAGCCAACTGTGAGGCCATGGAAGTCTGTGCTCTTAAGAGGGATTTGGAAAGTTCTTTAATCAAATCCCTCTGAAGTCTGGGGAAGTGCGCCAAGCAGTTCAAAGATGTAAGTGCGAAAGTTGTTCAGTCATAAACATGCTTCCGTAATCTGTCCAGTGCCCTAGACTCCCTGTTAGGGGGGGTGAACAGATTAACTCTGCTCCAGGAGTTCTTTCTTTGTGGTCACAGCTATGACCATGGCATCTACTGGTAATCGTTTATTCCAGAACTCTCTTCCCTTTGGTGGTGCCTGGATCCTATCTGGTCTCTTATGGACTGGCTCAACAGAACTGGGTTCCTTCCACACTTGCCAAGAGATCACTGATGAGTAGACTCACCCAAGAAGTATACAGATCAGAACCAAATGTCTTGAAGAATACCGATTCCTCTTATAAAGGGTCATCGATAGACCATCCACCCCTTTGCTTAAGGATCTCCAAAATGTCTCCAAAGCAGACATCATCAGGTGGTGATCTTGGGGACCCTTCCCCTTCACTGAAATTGGTATATTCCGTGACAGATTCCTGAGAGGAATCTAAGTGCCTCCTCTTTCACTTTCTCTTCCTAGGGACTTCTTTGGTGGGATGCTCCGGAGAAGCAGCAGAAGATATAAGTATACCCTGCTGGGTAGCCTGGAGACTTTGGGCTGGGTGTCTCTGTGAAGTACAGTGTTGAAGCTCAAGGGACAAAGACATATAAAATCGAAAAGAAGACTGGGGTGGTCATCTGTCCTCTAGAAGAGAGTATTCTATCTTCCACCTCAACAGCAGAATGCCTCAGGGAGAAGGATGCCAATGGAGTGGAGAAGCCATGTTTCTGGACCATCGGCTCCCTCTGACCTGAAGGCAGTCCACCCTGGGCAGAAGTCGAAACTGAGCTATCTAATGCCGATGCTCCTAGGGGCAGAAACAGCTCTGACGGCTTCAGAGTCAAATCTTAACACCTCAAATCCGACAACAACTCATCAGCTCAGAGCCGGTCCCCTCAGAGAAGGTATCGGAGCTAAAGATATGACAATCTTTGGATCCGATACAGACAGTCATGGAAAACTTGGATACAAGGGCTCCAAAGCCGATGGACAGATCAGAGCAGGAACCAAGATGTGTGGAGTAATACTGGTAAAGGTCTTCAGACCCAAAGGGTAGGAACCTGGAGAACTCCCATCTGGCATTTTGCAGAGAAAAACTTCCTCATCATTCTAGCCACATCTGCTTCTGTAAGATGTCTGGAAGAATGGGAAGAACAGGCTACTGAAGAGGACCTAGAGTGATGGCATCTCTCTAAAAATGGGGATGGTATCTGTGACGGAACAGGGTCCAGAGAAGACGCATAATGGCTCTGAATGAACCAGATCCGATGAGGTAGACCTTGTATATGAAACAGTCGGATCTGAGGATATGGATTAAATCAAGCAGAGAGGAAAGTAAAAGTCAGTTAAATGACATGTTTATTGAGGGCAGGATTACTATAGATGAATTTAATTATATGGTTATGCCCTCTCCTGTAATTATTTGGATACCTAAAATACATAAATCTGCCACTAATCCACTTATGAGACCCATAGTGGATGGCAGGGGTCCCTTACTAGTGCCTGTGCTAAAATCCTAAACCAAACCCTGAAGTACCTGCTAGAGGAAGAAAACCAAATATGTACAAACAGCTGGGATTTTTTTTTGGAGAAGATGAACTGGCTAGAATTTTTTGAGGAGGACTTTTTAGTCACTGCAGATGTGAAAGATTTGTACTCTGTGATACCACATTCTGAGGGTATCGAGTGAAGTTGTGAATACTTGGCAGAAAGAAGGGTGGAACAAAGTAAAATTAATCTGTAAGAGGAAATACTTAAAATTATTTTGAAAAATAATTATATTTGTTTTGAAGGTAAGATTTTTTTTGCAACTGGAAGGAGTGGCCATGGGTTCGAATGCAAGGGCATTATTTGCGAACATTATTATGGTCAAATGGGAGAAAAGGTTTATTTGTAATGGGCAATTTAAGAATTCTATTAGATTTCATATTCGATACCTTGATGACTTGTTTGTAATTTGGAAAGACACTAAACGACTGGAGTATTTTAGAGAATATATCAATACAACCACCCATTTTTTGAGGTTTACTATGCAAGTTGATAATGACAAATTTTCTTATTTTGTTAGAGAAAAACTACAAAGACAGAAGACATGAAAAGATATGTTGCTAAGATTTATCGTAAACCCACCTATTCTAATACTATTTTGCACTATTCAGGTAGCCACCCATACCATCAAAAGAAATTGACAGTTAAAGACCAGTATGTGAGGGCGGCTAGAATGGTAACAGAGTTTGATGATTTTATTAGAGTGTTTTTATTAAAAATATATTTTTTAATGGGGGTACCCTAAAAAAAAAATGACTGAAGCATTGCTATCGGAGGTGATAAAAAAAAGAAGGGATGGATGGTATATGTGCCTGTCCTGACTAAGGGGTAAGAAACTCGGGAGAGATCTGTGAATGCCCTGTATGTAGCCCCTGCACATACACAACTAAATTTATTACTAGTTTTAGTATGGACAGTGCAGTTGTCCGGTGGATTCTTAGAAAGAACTGGAATTTTTTTTTTGGGAAGATGGCAGCAACTGAATGTGCCAAAAAAGAAAAGAAAGAATATAAGGTGAAGGATCAGATGAGAAGGCAAGTAATGTAGAAAAAGCATAAATATAGTTGCAAGTATAGAAAACGTCTGGAAGAACCTCATGTTGATCAGGAATGAATGCAAGAATGGTTAAGGAGAGGTGAATTCAAACCAAGAGATGAAGGTTTAATATTGACAGCTCAAGATAGTGGGCTACGTACACATTGGTTTACAAAGTCCATTGAACATGTGGGAGAAATAGACAAATATAGGTTTTGTAAAACAGAATTGGAAACAGGTGCACACCTTGTTGCAGGTTGTGACAATACTAATGGCAGGACAACGGTATACTGAAAGGTATAATAATGTGGCGAAACTGCTGCACTGGGGATTGTGCAAACATTATGGTATTGAAGTGGCTGAAAAACACTGGAAACATGAGCCACAAAGCATCACAGAAAATGATGAAGTCTACATCACATGGGATCATCCATTACCAAGAGTTCAAAAGACAGATGCTAGAAAACAGGATGTAGTGGTCCACGAAAGGAAGACAAAAGTAACATAGATCACTGAAATTGCCACACCCAGTGACTATAGTGTCCTGTGTACAGAGAGAACAAAGTCATAAAATATCAGGATTTGTAAGCAGAAACGAGATCAATGTGGAAGAACGATACCCATATAGTTCCAATAGTAGTACTAGCAACGGTGTCTCATAAAAAAAAGAGTCTACAATCATATTCAGATATGCTACCAATACATGAACTCCGTATGAATTACAAAAGGAGTCATTACTGGGCACAATGCGGGTGCAGTAAAGTGCACTTTTGGCTGACACCAAAGAGCGAATCAATACTAATTTCATGAACTTTAATCATATTTTGACTTAGGAATGGGGTCCATTCCTGTCATGGTATTAGAAACTCAAAGAGTTGGAGAAATTAAAAAAAGATGGTGAAATAATATCTAAATTGGAGGGGAACAACGTATTGTGGTATACAGAAGAAACAACAACTTGAAGGGTACATTAGCGAAAAGGGTGATGAATTTGGACCCAATAATGTGTGGTATGAAGAAATGTGGACACTGTCCACAATGTAAGTGGATTAGTGTGGGGAACAGCTGTTCTGTTTTGGACAAAATATTTTATTTTAATGGCAAGTTTAATGGCAGAACAACTGGGTGGTGTATTGCACTTTATGTCAGGGGTGTAGCTCATTTTATATAGGTAAAACTGAGCGGGCTTTAAGGAGTCGAATATATGAACATGTAGACGATATTAAAAAGAATAAAAATACAAGTGTCCTGGTAAAGCATATCTTAATTTTCCCTGAACACTCCTTCAAATTTGTCATTTTAGAAAACGTGGATGCTGGGAAACAGGGGGGTGCTTGGCAAGTATAGCTAAAAATAAGGGAATTGTACTGGCAGCTATTTTTAAATGCTTTTAATCCCCCAGGACTTAATGATAACTGCAATATAGCTTATTTGTTGAGAATGAAAGTCCTTGAAAGATGACAGTAGTGTAGTGGTTATTACAACTATCTTATATGCAGAAGGTTCTGGGTTCAGTTCCCAGTGGAGCTAATATGAATTTTTTTTGTGTTTTAAATGTTTGTTTTTAAGTTTTATTGTGTATCCTTGTATAACACTTGCAATACCTTGTTTACCATAACAGGATGTGGTAAGAAAGGAATTAATTTATAAATATACTTGTTTCTAAATTTTATCTATGATATATTAGTAGTAATATATTTTATATACGTGTCTGTTTAATTTTTAAATATTTTATTATAAATTATTTATTGTTGCATACTTGTTTTTCAACTAATTAAAAGTTAATTTTCTGTCTGTTAGATTTTAGGAGCTAAAGCTATAATATGTAATATGTTTTTGAACAGTGTCTCTTTAAATCTAGAGAACAGGAACATTGTGGCTTCAACAGAGGTTATTTAAGTGCTACGTTTTGTGTAGTCTGTTTAGATTTATCTGAGGAAGTTCTAGAAGGTAGCAGGATGAAAGCGCCACTATCTCACTTTATTTAATGACATTTTTTATTGTTTTTAAGTGTGAGTTTGTTAATAAACCTTCTAAAGTGCTGGACTTGCTGCTGGTCATTCACCATTTTGTTGGATTACTGGCTTTTCCATGAAAATAACAGCAAAAAGAAATTGCTTTAGATATCCAAATAACAGCAAAAAGAAATTGCTTTAGATATCCAATAAGAAATGGTTTGCTTGGAAACAGCCAAACCTAAAGACCTGGGATGAAAATAAACAAAAAGCTGTTCAAATTTTGAAAAGCTTTAAGCGTATCCAAATAATACCTGAGCTGTCTATGCACATTCAAGGGGGTCTATATTATAATGTCAACATGGTAAAATGTCGACTCTGACTTGTTTGACACGAAAATGTCAAACTACAAGGTTAATGAACGGCCAAATCACCGATTTCTTTCCAGTGGAAAGAAATCAGTTGGCCAAACACCAACAACACACAAAAACAAACATACTGAAGTGGGGGTTCTTCAACCCCCACACCCCCCCAAACTAAATATTCTAACTCCGAGACTGCACTACAGTCAGGGAAAGGGCAGGTGTAACAGAATGGCCAACCGATTTCTTTCCATTAGAAAGAAATTGGTGATTTGGCCATTCGGTAACCTTGTAGTTCGACATTTTCGTGTCGAACAAGTCAGAGTCGACATTTTAACATGTCGATATAATGATATAGACCCATTCAAGGTGTGAAAAATCTTCTCACTAGCAGACTGTGGAGAAGAGAAAAAGGTGGGCAAATGAACAGACAGATTAAGAGACAACTTATTAACCACATTGGACATAAAATAAGGCTTAGTACAATGGGGCATCCTGTTCTTTTGGAAAACTAAAAAAAGATAAACAGCCATAAGAGCTTGCAGCTCATACACTCATCTGGCAGACGTAAGGGCCAAAAGAAGAACAGTCTTCCAAGAACAATGCTGCAAGGAAACTGAAGCAGAAGGCTCAAAAGGAGCCTGAGCCAATTTTTCCAAAACAAAATTAAGGTCCCAGGAAGTAGGGAAAAAATGGCTGCTACTCTGACCTTGGTAGTTTGGGAGGGAAGAGGATTTGATTATTCATGGTATGCTGCTCTGCTCTTCTCTTTTCCTATCCTCGTCTTTGCCTCATTCTTCATCTCTGCTGGTGGGAAAAGACCTTTAACTATTAACTTCTTTTTTTTTCTTTCCACCGGTATCATTCTGCCAACTCACACTGCTCTTTCTGGTAATTTAGCCCCAGCACACAATGCATAAATGAAGGATGTCCTGGGGTGGGATCTTGTGGTCATGTTAACTATGTTTTCTAAAGCCAGGAAACTTGTTCATTATATAGAAGCAAGCACTACAAATAGCCCACAACAACAGCAACAATAAAATAACTCTACACAAAAACGCAGCAATACAACTAGAAATGCTTTTAACAGCTAGAACACAAGAAAAAAATAAATGTGTGCACACACACACACACATATATATATATATATATATATATGTGTGTGTGTGTGTGTGTGTGTGTGTGTGTGTGTGTGTGTGTGTGTGTGTGTGTGTGTGTGCACGTTTGTATACGGATTCACTTCATAACACTGAAAACTCAAAACACTGAAAATGAGAAAACTTCATAATATAGAAGACCAAAACACTGAAAACTCAAAACACTGAAACTCAAAACACTGAAAACACATATCATACATATACTGAGTTTAAACAACATAAATCATAGTACTTTCCACCAAGTGTAAGCAGGGGGGGCAAGCCCTCCTACACCCCCCCATTTGGGGGGCCCACACCCCCTGCTACTTAAATTTATCAACTCCAAGATTGCACTTAGTGTAGTGAAGTGCAATCTTGGAGTTGATATATATAAGTAGCAGGGGTGTGGGGGGTGCAGCCCTTCACATCGGAGGTGCAGGGGGCTGGCCCCCCTGTTACACTTGGTGGAAAGTGCTATGACTTATGTTGTTTAAACTCAGTATATGTATGATATGTGTTTTCAGTGTTTTGAGTTTTCAAGATTTTGAAGTTTCAGTGTTTTGAGCTTTCGTGTTATGAAGTGAATCCGTGTATACATATCTACACACACACACACACACACACACACACCTTTTTTTTCATAAACAGCGACTGAAGAAATAGAGAAGGGAGGCTAAGACTGGGTAATGTAAAATATGAATACATTCTGAAAATCACCTTACAGTGAAAAAAAATAGAGTAAGTCAATAACAGCAATAACTTTTAGTTATGTACTTACCATAACTTTAGATGTTTGGGATCCATCTTCTTTCTGTACTGATGGGCTCTGGCTCGGAGCTCGCTCCTCGGCATTCACGACACTTCATGCTATAAGCGAAGCCTCTTATTGGCTGCTATTTTCATCCCAGGATGCACCACCACCTAATCCCACCACAGATTGTGTTTCATGCATTCACATACATATACATACACATATTATATAACATTGCCAGATGTTTCAAGACAAAACAAGGGGAGTCGGACCTTCTGATCTTGATCTCAGGAAGGGGAAGGAGGGTGGGTTATTAGGAGGGTGGGAGAATGGATGGATGATCTACAACATCTAAAAGTGTACTACTAAAAAGATATTATGATGTTATGTGAGCCTACATCTTCTGTACTGATACTGGATGATCCCCCAGCGCTAAATCCTGGGGTGGTCTACTGAAAACTCCTGAGCACTGTGGAGAACCCAGAAGCTGGCTACTTCGGATGCCAATTTGTAGTGCCAAACGAATGAAAGTGCGGGGACTGACGACGTAGCCCATGAAACAAATGTCATAAAATAAAGCTTAGAGATGGAGCTTAGAAAAATGTATAGCTCTTGTAGAATGAGCTTTGACTGAAGCTAAATAGCTCTTTATTAGAGAATAAGCTTGAGATATTACAGTCCCTGTCCCATTTGGCCTGGCAATAGTTTGTGTTTGTGACGGCTTGTTACGTTTTGAAAGGATACGTGAATTGAACTGTTTTCCTGTGTTTGTTTGTTTTATCTAAATAAAATAAGCAGTGCCTGTGGACATGATCTGTGTGGATGTGTATTTGTGTTATTCCGCTTTGTTTGGAAAAGAAGGCTGGAAACTCTAATGACTGTTAGCCAGACAAAACTGGAACAAACAAAAACTGGGAAGGATGGATTTGGCTGAGAGATGCTCTATCTTTGTGAAAAAAGAGAAATCTTTGTGGGAAAACAGGACAAAGAAGCTTGAAGCTCAAAGCTTTTCTGGCGCCCGGAAATTGGCAGAAGGAAAGGCAGTTTTCCACGCAGTTTTTCCAAATCACATGTTCAAATTCGAGAAGGGGGAGGCACGTAAGGAGGTCGACACCACGCCGAGATCCATGATGAGAAATCGGGAGAAATCGGAGGTAAGCAAAAAGCGCGAAACCTTTACACAATGTCTTACACAATCTGTTGCTCATTAAAGGTGGGTTTATGGAGAAAAGTGAGAAATTGAAAATAGCTGCCAATTGAATTGAAACCTTGATTGAAAGAACTGAAGAAGAATAGAGGCCGAAATTTCAGGAAATCTGATGATCCAATGAAGTGATGAGGAGTGGGATCCAGACTCTTCCAAATAGACTTGCTCAATAATTTGCTTCCAATACAATTTCTTAGTGGCAGACTTGTATGGGCGAAGGTCAGATGTGTAGCCACAACTTCGGGTCTAGTATGATTCTGACTATAGTCGGGAAGAGGCTGGGAGGAAGCTGTTAATTTCAAGGTGTGGAGGAGGGGTGGTGAGTCGACCCGACTACTAAACCATGGACCATTCATCAGAAACAGGAACCCGTCAGTGCCTTTCGAAGATACGAGCAACTAAAGGAAGACAGTAAGAACCAGGCCAATCATTTCCTCCCAAGTGAAGCCTGTGAATCCTCTGGGAAGGAGGAACTGAGGAAGGAGGCGGGTGGGGTGGGCCCGCGGATGGTGGTCCACCATAGGGGATGCTCTAGGGCAGATGGAGGAGAAGAACACACTTGAGATTCAGCGGATTTTGCGAAGAGGTCGCAACAAAATTCCCCATTTGCTGAAAACAAGGAATTCAACACGTAATGTTCCAGAGACCAACCGGGTGTGGAGAGGAGACTTCTGTCGAGTCTGGGTAGTATCACATTGGACTTACCAGGGGATATGAGTAAGCCACACTTTAAATCGTTTGATGGTTGCCACCCATTTACTTAAACTCTCATGGCCTCTCTGCAAACTCCTCATGGCCTCTGCAAGGGGGGACAGTCTGACCGGACTACTGACATTGAAGGGGTGGTACAGCAATTCTGCGCTAAGGTAATCGTGTGAAGGCTTGTAGGGAGTGAGTAATCGTGCCTCATTTCTAAGATGTTGACGCCTGCCTTCAAGTCTTTGATATTTTGCCTTGGACTGTACTGGAAGTGAAGTCCCCCCCACCCCTGAGGGGGGTAGTCCCCCCATCAAAGTGAGGGCGGGAGGAGGGTGGAACAAGGTCGTCCTGATTGAGGTTGGAGGCACAGAAGGGCGATCAAGGTCCCGTTTGCAGCCACCAGCATGAGTATGGGGGTGACTGAAGGAGATCCTGAAGGACCACTGAGTTGAGAAAAGAACTGGAGGGACCACAGACCACTGTTGCTAAAGGAGCTAGAAGAAGAACACGTGCGGACATAGATCCCAAGCTGCAGAGGACCATTCTGGCTGGGGCTTTATCTGGGGGAAGTAAGGCTCGAACTTGAGGGGTATGGGTTGTATCCCTTTCTGTAGGTAGATGAATGGCAGCGCATTTTGTTTGAGTCTATCTCTACTCCAATCAATTATATGCGTGAGTTAGGCTCACACAAAGACTTCAATTGAATTGAATGTGCAGGGTGCAGTTGCCCAGTGATGTGGCTTGGGCTTTCCAATGTAGTAGATGCTTGAGGGTGGCAGTTAGGGCCAGTCGTCTGTAGTACGGAAAGCGGTGGAAGTTAGGCCAGCTCAGGTGAGCAGACCTGACCGCCAAACATTTGGTGAACACCCTGGCAGTGTGGTGAGACCAAAGACAACAACAAATGAACAAAATGGTGGCTGAAGCTAGGCTGGGCGCAACGGTTGCATGGGCGTGATATGGTACGTGATATGTTGAGCGTCCTTGAGATCTGGAGCACATGATAGCACCTTTCTCCAGCAGTGGGAGAATGGATTGTAAAGTGACTTGATTCTCCAGACTTTTTGACTGAGCGTAGGGGAATGCTGAAGGACTAAAATTTGCCTCAAGTTGTACTTCTTTGAATCTTGAAAAGAAATCTTGAGTAAGTCCGGGTCTGGGACTGGTCTCGCGAATCTTGAGTAAGTGACTCCTTTTTGAGCAACTTTGAAACTTCTAAGGCTACAATTTCCCGTTGACTTGAGTGCGGGTCCGGGATGTTTGGACTGAGGGCTGGGGAGTGAAAGGGGATGGCGTAACCTCCGGGAATTGGCAGGCTCGGTCCTGGTGATACGAAGGGGCTTTTAGGTGCTTCGGAAATGACCCCGACTGGCTTCCCAGGTCGTCGAACCCCTCCCTCAAGACCCCCTCTGTGAAAGAGCCAAGAGCCTCAAAAATGCCTCGGTCTCCAGTGTTGCGGGGGACTCTGCCGCCTCTGGGACGGCCATCTTCAATTTCCTCCTTCGCCGCTCTAGAAGGGGATCGTCCTGCTGAATTTCATAAGACTTCAGGATCTCACAGACCACATTTCCCTCCTCTTTTAGCCTTGAGGTACACGAGCAGGAGTGGAAAAATGGTACTTCGTCCCGCCAGCTTCTTACCTTCTTGCTCACAGCTTGTCAATGTATCCCTTTACCTTCCTCGGGTCCAAGAGGAATGTCTCTCTTGGGCGTCGGCAAACAAAGATTTGAGCGCTTCCGCAAAAATGACGCAAGCGGGCCAAACGCCTCCCCTCCGTCAATACCATGGAGCCAGGTAGGTACTACTAGAGGCCGGCCGCAAGAAATGCCTCTCATGGTGAGTTTGAAGTATGGATGACAAGCGCCAACTGAAACCAGCGTCTGGGCCAGGTGCTCAGGTAGGTTTACCTAGAGGGTATCTGGCTCCTTGATCAGATCCTCTTCCCCTGGTGGAGTGCGTTAGATAGTTCAGCGTAGTTAAAGTAAAGGCCGCTGGCAGACAGATAGAACTTACACTGCCGATCCATGCTCCTATCGTCCTTATTAGGAGGATGGGCCGCATCGGATGGACCTCTACTTCCATCTTTAGGGGCAGCAGATGCCACCACCAAAGGCATCTATCTGGCTGGGCACAAGAAAGCTCTACATTTGGGGGTCTGCCAGGTGCCTTATTTGGGCGAGCAGGCACGGTTCACAAGTCTGGGTGTTCCCACGGCCTTGACAGATCCGGTCTTCTCATTTCTGGTAAGCAGGCGGGAGACACCCAGGGCGGAGGAGCTGAGCCCGAAGGCCTTAGGAGCACCGACTGGAAGTCAGCAGAAGGCCTCCAAGGCGCCAGCCGCCACCCACTCTTAAGCTTCCAGGATGACTGCAGGGACAGATCAGGTTCAGCTGAACCCAGGGACCAAAGGACACATCATCCATCAATTGTCTGGCTGACGAGACTCATCGAAGGGAGGGTGCTTCCTCTTGCACAATCTCGCCTGTAGGTTTTCTCGAAGAATGCACAGAGGGACCTCCAGGAGGGGAACCCCAGTGGGGGTGACCTCAGGCCCAGAGCTCCCGCTGGGGGGGGACCTCAGGCTGCAGAACCCAGTCTCTCGTGACAGGGAAGGTGCTGGAGACCGTGGAGTAGCCAAGGCCAAAGCTGGCTAAAGCAAAGATGGCCTGAAAGGGGACCGGCTAAAGACCAGAAGAGGTCACCTCCGGACCCACAACAGTGAAGCCCAGTACCCCGCGCCCGGCGCGCAAGAGATCAGTTGGGACCGAAAACATCAGTCAGCGTCCCGGGGCCCGACAGGAGGGTCGCTTACGAGGGCCGGGACTCGAGCCGGGGGTTGCAGTAAGTCGGGCCAGGGGCCCGCAGAGCATCGGCTCCTGGCACCGGCTCAAGCGGTGGCTCCACCAGGGACCGAGAACCCATAACTACGACCGGACCATGGCGGCTCCGAAGCAGATGACCTGGAGCGAAACCTTTTTTGCTGGACGAAATTGGAAAAGTTGGGAGCACCCTGTCGCGAAGAGATCAGCGTCACCCTGGATCTAGATGAGACCGATCGGTCGAACAAAGCTTCTCCGCCGGCGATCCCGAGACTGGGGACGGCCATCGGGGACTTCGACCAATACTGGTTCAGGGATTAAAGAATTTCCCTCGGTGCCGGCCCAGGCTTGATGCCCGAGCTCGAAGGGTCCGGAGGGCGGCAACCCTCAAGAGGCTCAAAATCAGTGAAACGATGAAGGCGAGCGCCTGGAAGCCGATGAAGGTCGGCCGCCAGCGAGGGAGCCCGGACTAGGCATCGAGGCAGGAGGTTCTGCTGACGGCTCTGGAAGTCCGTGAACCCCTCGGCCTGAAGTGCCTGGGTTTCTTAACAGTCGGTTCCTCTATTTCTTAACACTGGCCCTTTCTTCTTCTTGGTAGGCTGACGGAAGATAA
The DNA here is from genome assembly GCF_019279795.1 of Protopterus annectens. Taxonomy (NCBI): domain Eukaryota; kingdom Metazoa; phylum Chordata; order Ceratodontiformes; family Protopteridae; genus Protopterus; species Protopterus annectens. Next base: position 571,302,711 of record NC_056744.1, on the reverse strand, counting down.
GGCCTCTCCTCGAAGGAAGTACTTGCAGCCCTTTCGTTATTAATTTATTCTTCTTATTAATTTTATCTCTAGATGGCGGAGGAGGCGATGAAGATACTCCTGTAGGTGCTTGACTCCCAAACAATATACATACGGTGGTCATAATATATAGACATTTATAACCGCACCTCGTGCACCCCTGAACTCCATCTGCACTTCTTCGAGCATAATGATCAAGAGCTAAAGCGACAAGAAAAAATAATAATAACCTAAAAGCTTAAGAAACTACTTATTTACTTGTGATGATAATGGAGCAAACTCAATCTAATGCAAACAAGTGACAGCAATGGAATGCGGGACGTAGGGAAGGAAATCAGGATGTGTGAAGACAGCTTTTGCTGTGCTGCTGCCTGCAGCTACCAGTCCCATCACAAGAACCGAGAGAGTGGATAATCTAAGATTCTCCCATTTTCCACATAAACTTCAACGGACATTTTTTAATTCTGGATTAATGGATTAACTATTTTTATTCCAGTTTGTTTAAACACATTGGTATAAGTCAGTAACAAACGTGCAGAGAGGCACTCATTAGCAAATACATGCACACACAAGGTACAATTACTCACAGCAACAATTTTACAAGTGCCCTTCAAAGCCTAGGGAAAAAACATGTAAATGCATTTAAATTTCACACCATTCACATTCCCAGAGTTGGAAATCAAAGTCTAGAGCAGTTAGTGACAAAGTATGTAGCAATATTAGGAAAATTAAACAGAAAGACAAAGCTTTTCTCCTAATGCACCATCCAAGGTGCTGCCAAACATTACTGCATGCCATTAACACTGAGCAGATATTCTGAAACATGCTCCTTAAGAATCCACACTGTCTAAAGTAAAATAACCATCAAGTTAAAAAAAGTCAATTAAATATTACAGGTACCTTATTTTGAAATAATGATATATATCCCAGGAATCATACTCTTGAGGCCTAGAGTTATTTAAAAATAAATACATAAAATATTTAAAAAAATTCAGTACTGCAAAGCCAATGTCAACAACAGTCACGGAAATCAAAACCTTAAAATCATGTGGTTAGTCCTTAACTCCATTCTTCATAGTCTGTAAGTGCTGCTACAGGGAGCAAAAAGCAATTGTATGAATGTATTAATTAATATAAGTGAATAAATATATCTAGTTAACTAGATAAGTAGTCTGTTCCATAGTCCCTTTTCAGCCATGACTTAGGCTCAAAATGAGCAAAAGTATGTATATTAAAGAAAGAGTTTAATAAGACGAATGCACAGTAAACACAAAGTATAGAGAGTCACTGCAGAAGCAATGAAGTTATATTCATTAAACACAAAGAAAAGCACTACATCAAACCATATTATATGTACAGTAATGAATACAATGTTACAAGTGTAACAAATAATGAACATAATTAATTCAAGGGAAATCAATAGCAGTACTGTAAGGAAAGAATAGTTGTGGCCTCAATCTTCTCTAGCTTCTAGGCTAGAGGTTAAAGTTTTTCTTAAAGGTGTCCTTCACATCAGGCCTCCCAGGAAACCTGTTCCCCCTCCCTGGGATATGAATTTTGTAAATAACTATAGGCCTCTTCTAGCAGAGGTGATGGCTACCAGCAAAACAGTCTTCCATGTGCAAAACTTCAAAGAAGCGTGTTGCACTATTCATAACATGAGGGATTCCCCACCTTGAACATCCGGCCAGTATACCAAAGACTTTTACTACTGCAGGGTACGTGCGACGTTGCACATAGACAAGCAGCAGATATAGGCCATAAAACTGATGTCTGCACATACAATCCTCAGAAATGAATGCATCAGTCAGAGCACCTCCAAGGTTAGGAGGTAAAAGAGCCATCATCCGAAGAAAAGCATTAACCAAGCGGGAAGTAGGGTGGGATAGAATACTGCAACATGGAAGAGAAGGACATCTATAGTTATGGTAAAATTTTACACAACTATTCTATATACTTCTATTCCCATGTTGTAGTATTCATAACATGAGGGAGAGTACCAATGCTCATGGAAGGGAAAGGGAGGTTGGAGCAGAGGAAGTCTCCATAAACCCATGCAGGATTGCCCTGGCAAAGCCTTTTCTGGATCTAGAGACAGTATACAGCTTGTTATGATTGGTGAATGTGTGGACAGAAGACCATGTAGCTGGTTCCAGAATAAAGGCAGTATCCAAACCTTTGAAGAATGCCCCAGAGGAAGGTAAAGCCCTAGTGGGATGAGCTTTTACTAAGGAAGATGCTGTCTTTCCATGGAGCACATAGCACAAAAGGAAATGGCATTAGAGATCCAAGATGAAACACAGTATGTTTAGAAACTTCTCCCAGTGCCCTGGGATGGAAAGACTTAAATGGTTGCTCAGATTTCCTAATGGGCTTGGTCATATCGAAGTATAAACTGAGTTGTCTATGCACATCCAAGGTATGAAGCACCCCTTCACTAGGATTTTGAGGAGTAGAAAATAAAGTAGGTAGATGAACAGATTTGTTAGGGGACAAGTCAATAACCACTTTAGGCATGAAGGAGGGTTAGTATGAAGAGAAACCATATCCTTGTGGAAAATCAGAAAAGGTTGACAAGCCATTAAAGCTTGGAGTCCAGAAACTCTTCTAGCAGAGGTGATGGCTACCAGCAAAATAATCTTCCAAGTCCAAAGCCTCACAGAAGCGGAGTCTGCAGGCTTAAAAGAGGCCTGAGTAAGCTTTTCCAGTACAAAATTCAAACCCCAGGGAGGGGTAACAGGGTTTCCTAAGAGGCCTGATGTGAAGGATGCCTTTAAGAAAATGTTTAACCTCTAGCCTAGAAGCTAGAGGAGATGGGAGGCAGGCATGCAGAAATGGCGCATTCTTGGGCTTTAACAGAAGAGTAAGCCAATCCAGCCTTAAGTAGCTCACACAAATTAGAAAGAAAGTACAGTTGTGTACACTTACCATAAGTGTAGATGTTCGAGTGTATTCACTGTTGCAGTCATTACACTTTGGTGATCTGCCCTCAGTCAGCCTGAATACCAGAGTCTTGGGATTTCTGCATTGGATGATGTCGCTTCTTCTATGACATCAGGTTATCCAGGGGTATAAAACAGGCAGCCGATGCCATTACATCAGTTTTGTCTTGCCCCAGATGTCAGGAACCCCCCAAATAGAAAGCTAGTATATGATATGGACCACCACCAGTAAAAAGTAAATACCCCTTCCATAAAAAATGGCCATATAGAGGATAGGTAGAAAGGATAGAGAAAAACAGGGGGCTGGAGGGAGAGAAACCAGGGCTGCAACAGTGAATACACTCAAGCATCTGCATTTATGGTAAGTGTACACAAGTGCACGATGTTCTTCATGGTTTCACTATTGCAGTCATCACACTTGGGTTGATTCCCAAAGTTGAGGAAGGGTGGAGGCATTCAAGAGAAGTTAGGGCTGGCTAGCAGGCCTTGTAAGATGGCTGTAGCAAATCCAGCTCTGGATTTAGAAAAAATAGGTAAGTGGTAATGCTTGGTGAAGGTGTGTACAGAACTCCAGGCTGCAGCTTCCAGAATGTCCCTGGTAGGGACTCCCCTGAGAAATGCTGTAGAGGTGGAAGTAGCCATAGTGGAATGTGTTCTGATCCCCTGTGGGGTAGGTTTTTCATGGTGCTTGTAGCAGAAATGGATGCAAGTGTGCTATCCATTTGGAAATGGTTTGCTTTGAAATGGTCTTGCCCTCTGCCCCTGTAGCAAAGCTGACTAGCAGTTGGCCAGATTTTCTAAAGGTTTAGTCCTGTCAAGGTAGAACCTGAGCTGTCTGTGCACATCCAAGGAGTGCAGGATCCTCTCCCCTTTATTTTGAGGATTAGGGAAGAAGGTTGGCAAATGGATGTCTTGGTTTAGAGCCACACTGGAGACCACCTTAGGCATAAAGGATGGGTTAAGTCCTGAGGGAAACCCTGTCAGCATGGAAAATAATGAAGGGTTCCACAGCCATTAGTGCCTATAACTCACACACTCTTCTAGCTGAGGTTATAGCTAAAAGCAAAGCTGTTTTCCAAGAAAGGAATTTTAGCTCTGCTGAGGCTGCAGGTTCAAAAGGGGGGAGTGTGAGCTTTTCCAGTACAAAGTTAAGGTCCCAGGCAGGGATGGGTGCTCTCCTAGGGGGCCTTAAGTTGTTAGCCACTCACAGAAACTGTTTGATGAGAGGGTGAGAGAATAGAGGTGGCACAGAATTATAATGAGTTGAGATGGCAGAGGCATGAATCTTAATGGAGGAGAAGGATAGGCCTCTGTAGAGTAGCTTTGCTAGGTAATCAAGGATTTGAGGTAAGGAGGGCACAGCTGTGTCCTTTCCTTGAGACTGACTCCAAGAGCAATATCTTTTCCACTCTTCAGCCTAGGATTTTCTAGTACTAGGCTTTCTGGCCTCAAGAAAGACATCCAGCACCTGCTTGCTGAGGGTTGTTGGTGGAGTATTCAGGAGATAGGCCAGGCTGCAAGGTTTAGGGTTTGCAGCTGTGGATACAAAATCTGTCCCTCCTGCTGAGACAGCAGGGAAGGTATCTGATGAAGGTACCAGGGTGGCACGGTTGTCAGACTGCGTAAGAGTGGGTACCAGTGCTGGCGTGGCCAATCTGGGGCAATAAGAATTGCCCTTGGCCTGTCCTGTCTGATCTTGAGTAGTACCTCTGAGAGAAGGGGGAGAGGGGGAAAGGCATACATTGAGAGGTTTTCCCATTTGTAGGATAAGGCATCCACCTTCCAGGCCCTGCTGTGAGGGTTCCTGGTGCAAAATTTGCTCAACTGATGGTTCTCAGGGCAGGCAAAAGAGGTCCACCTCCAGTGTCCCCCACCTCTAGATTAGAAGGTTGAAGGTGGTGGGCTCCAATTTCCACTCATGTGAGTCCAGGAGATTTCTGCTTAAGTCGTCTGCCAGTGAATTCTGTTTGCCTGGCAGGAACTAAGCTTGCAGATGCACTTGGTTGTTCAAGGCTATGTTCCACAGGGCCATGGCTAACCTGCAGAGTGGCTAAGAATGGGATACCCCCTGCTTATGTACCACATAAGTGCGATGTTGTCTGTTTTTATCAGCAGCTGTCTAGGAAGGATTAGGTATTTGAAGGCTGTCAAAGCATACCGTACAGCTAACATCTCTTTTTGATTGATGTGCGGGAGAATTTGTCCTGGGCTCCATTTTCCCTAAATGCATTTGCCTTCCATGTGAGCCCCCCCATGCATAGTCTGATGCATCTGTAGTCAGGGTTTGGGCAGCGAGGGGTTGAGTGAAAGGCAAACCCTTGTTTTGGTTGCATGCTTGTGCCCCTCAAAGGAACTCTGCCCTTAGACAAGGAATGATCGGAATGACTGTTTCCAGGTCCTGATAATGTTGGCACCAAAGACTTTTTAAGTACCATTGAAGTTTCCTCATATGCAGTCTTGCATATGGAATTAGCAGAATGAATGAGGCCATGAACCCTAGGGCTTGCAGTATTTTCCTTGCAGATAGCTGGGTTTTGGTGGCCATGTGTTTGAAGTAGTTGCTCAAATAGATTTGCTTTTCTGGAGTGAAAAAGGCCATCTGGGAAGTTGTGTTCAAGGTTGCTCCCAGGAATATGATTTTTTGACTGGGCACCAGTTGTGATTTCTTTTCGTTGATGGTGTACCCCAATGAAGATAGGAGTATTTTTACAAATGCCAGGTGCTGAACAGTAATTCCTGACTGTCTGCCTGAATCAGGCAATCCTCCAAGTATGGGAAAATGTGGATATTTCTCTGCCAGCAGTATGTAATGGCTGGAGCCAGACACTTTGTGAATACTCTAGGTGCAGTAGATAAGCCAAAGTGAAGTGCAGAGAACTGATAGCGCATACAGCCTGCCCTGAAGCAGAGATATCTCCTGCAAGACTCCCTTATGGGGATGTGCAGATAAGCTTCTTTTAAGTCTAGGGTGACTAGCCAGGCATCCTTGGCTAGCATAGGGAGAAGCTATTGCAGGGCTAGCATTTTGAAACCACCAGAAAGGTGTTGAGAATTGATAGATCCAGGATTGGGCGCCAAGAGCCCTCTTTTCTGGGCACCAGGAACAGTCTGGAGTAGAAAACCTGTCCTCTTTGTTCTACTGGAACAGTTTGGATGGCCCTGATATTGAGCAGGGAATGTATTGGCTTTAGGGCCTCTGCCCATTAGTTTGGAGGAAGGTCTGGAAACCCACTTGGGGTTGGCAGGGAATGGAAGTAGAATTTGTACCCCTGGGATACAATATTTAGAACCCATTGGTCCTGAGTAATGGACATCCAGTTTCTGGCATGAAGGGCAAGTTTTCCTCCTAGGGGTGCAAGTAGATGGGCAGGGCTGGGAAGGGTAATTGACAAGTCATTGTGAACTTTTACCATAAGGGGGTGGCTTGCCGCTCCCTGTTTTTGAGGTGGGAGCACTCCATTGTTTAAATCTCTGCATACCCTGAGACTGTAGTCTTGGTGGTCTGGTTCCCCTGGGTTTGGACTGAGAAGGCCTGGAAGGGGCTGGAAAGGACCAGTTTTTTGTAGATCAATGCCTACTGAATCTAGGAGGCTGCACTTGTAAGAATTATTTTAACAGTTGCATAGATTTAGCTTTTACTTCCATCTTTTTAAGAACCTCTTCTGCTTTGGTGCCAAACAAACAGTCCTTATTTAAAGGAGCGTCTAGTAATTTTGATTTGACATGGGCTGGCAAGGTTTGTTCCTTCAACCAAGCATGCCTTCTCAGTACAGATCCAGTGACAGCAGCCCTGCAAGATGCTTCTAGGGCATCAAAGCTACACTGCAAAGTATGCTTACTAACTTGGTTTGCAGAATGCATTAACTCTTGTAAATCTTTATTTGCTGCACAATCTGGAAGTAACACAATTTTTTGTTTAATTTGTTCCATAATATGTTGCTGGTACTTCAACATATGAAGCTGGCAATTCAATGCCCTGATGGCAAGAGTCGCAAAGGTATATACCTTCTTACCCCATCTGTCTAAAGCTCTGGAATCCCTGTCTGAAGGAGTGGGGTTTTTGACTATAGTAGCCTTAATACCTTTAGGCCCCTGGGAAAAGGTCTCTGGATCCATAGTAGGATTCTTAAAGAGAAATTTGTGAGAATCAGGTACTCTGTAGTACCTGTCAGGTTTTATAGGGGCCAGTGGTAAAGTGTCTGGAGTAAGACTGGATTCCATAAAGACATCATCTACAACATCCAGGACAGGGGGTGTAGCTAGGGGTCTGTGCTGAGGCAACTCTAAAAATTCTCTGAGTCTCTTTTTGGACTGTGGATAATCCTGGCATTCCCAGCGGAAATACTCTCTTAAAGTATGCAAGGTTTCACCAAAAGGAAAATCCTCTGGAGGGGAGGCAGAGGGAATGGATTCCTCTGTATCTGAATCCTCAGAGGTAGATAAGGGTATGTCCTGGTAATCAGAAGGGTCAGATTCATCAGACTCCTGGTCTGTCAGAAAGAAACTCAATTCTTGGACTCTTAGCAGGGGAAGGCTGGCTTCCCCTAATTAGGGTGATAAGGTCTTCAGCCATTCTAAGCATTTGTTTTTGAGGCATGGGAGCTTGAGCATGAGCTTTGGTTGTCGGTTTTCTAGGCGTAGTGCATACTCTGGGCCTGAGAAACTCAGTAGTTTTAGCTAAAAATGAAGTTGTCAGTTTAATGCAAATATTGGAAGGTTGGAATACACCCTCAGAAGCCGGTGCCTGCACAGCAGCTCTGGACCCATCCAAGGTAGAGACATCTGCAGGTTCCATAGTCGAAGAAGCACCTTGAGGCATACTGGACTCTGAATGGATCTCAGCAGAGGCCTGCGTATCTGTAGAAGCGGGCATCAGTGGCTGCAAAGGTGTTTCACCGAGTACCCGCGGACTGGTGACTAGCTCAACGGAAGTGTCGTCGGCAGTTTTTGACCTATGTGGTCTGTCTCTGTCTTTATCTTTGCGTTTTTTTGGAAGATTGGTAGTCAGATGGCTTACCAAAGCCATTTCAGAATACAGAGAACAAGAGCGAAAGAATTTAGCAACAAAAATAGCCTGACGACGAATGGTTCGGGCACAAAACCGACAGCGAGGGACATCATGGTCTGGGCCTAAACAGGTGATGCAGTAAGAATGAAAATCTCTGTGAGGTGTTTGCTTTCCACAGGCAAGACAATTGTTAACTTTTTCTGACATCGATTAGAGCAAGAAAAAAGAATCCCCAACAGGGTACTTAGCTTTAGAAGACTTCAGGTTTGAAACTCAAAAAACAAAAATTTCAGGTAGCGGCCGACTGGCACTTGTGAACTGCTTCTGCTTCAGGCTCCTTCTCTGCAAGAAAGACTGATTTAATGGCATTGGTTGCCTGTTTTATATCCCTGACGACCTGACCCGTCATGGAAGAAGCAACAGCATCCAACACAGAAATCCCAGGACTCTGGTATTCGGGCCAACTGAGGGCTACTTGCAGGCAGATAACCCAAGTGTGATGATTGCAACAGTGAAACACGAAGGACATCTAGGGGAATGTCCACTGAAAATGGATCTAGCAATTTTTTCAGACACCAGATGGAGAATCTCTTCCATTTGGACAAATAGGATTTCCTAGTATCGGGTTTCCTGGCCTCCTGCAGGGCCAGAAGTACATCCTCAGACAAAAGGTGTCAGAAAGGGATCAGAAGCCTATCACCCACAGAGCCAGGCTCAGAGTTGTTAAGTGTGGATGGATGAGAGATCCCTTGTCTTGTGCGAGAAGATCCATCCCGTGAGATAACATGTGATGACTGCCCTTGGCAAACTAAAGAAAAAGAGGGAACCAGTGCTGTGTTGGCCAAAAGGGGCTCATCGACAAGAATTTTGGTTTGTCCTTCTGTATTTTCAGCAGAGCCCTCTGAATGATTGGGAAGGGGGGGAAAACATTAAGAAACATCCCCTTCCATGAGAATGACAGGGCGTCCACCTTCCACACCAGAGGATCTGGGGCTCTGGCACAAACTTTTGGAAGTTGTCTGTTCAAGGGGGAGGCAAAGAGATCTACTTGAGGAATACCCCCACTGGCAGACAATGTCCAGAAACACATCCCTGTGAATTATCCATTCATGGGCTTGTGTCATGGACCTGCTGATGGTGTCAGTCAAAACATTCTGAGCTGAAGGAATGTAAATAGCTAGTAATGTGACCTTTGTTTGAGAAGCAATCTCCCAGGCCTGAAAGGATAGCCTGCACAGCATGTAAGACTTTGTACCCCCCTGCTTGTTCACATACCAAAGGTCTGTGGTGTTGTCCGTGAACTGTTTCAGGGGGCCTGGTTGAAGGGAAGACTTGAAAGCTTGGAGTGCTAGAATCAAAACCCTCATCTACTCAATGCTGATATTTTCTTTCCTTATGGAGGGAGACCAAAGAGCTTGGACTTTTAAGTATCCCAATGTTGCTCCCTACTCCATGTCTGAAGCATCTCTAGACAGTTCCTGCGCAGGATGCAGGGGCCTGTAAAGGAAGACCTGGATTCAAAAAAATTTGCTGAATCCACCAGTGAATCTCATTCTTCAGACAAGGGAGAAGAGGGAGAACAAACTCCAGAGGATGAGCATGCTGGCACCAGAGCATTTTGAGATACCACTGGAATTTTTGCATGTGAAGTCTGGCTACGGGTAACATGGGAATTACAGATGCCATAAACCCTAGCAAATGGAGAAACTCTCTGGCTGATACTGTTGTTTGAGGGAGCAACTGTTGGAAGTAGGGCAGAAGAGACTGCATTTTTTGTGGAGGAAGGAAAGTAATCACAAAGTTTGTCCTTATTCTGCAGCCTATGAAAACCTGATCCTGAGAAGGGCTGAGAGAAGACTTGCTGTAAATTGATAGTGAACCCCAGGCCTTGCAGCAGTGATATCGTGGTTTGGACATTCTGTTGCGGATTGTCTGGATGACTTGCTTGAATTAGCAGGTTGTCCAAGTAAGGGTAAATCAAAATTCCTTGAAGTATGCAAAAGGCAATGAAGGAGCCAGACATTTTGTGAAGACCCTAGGAGTGTCCAAAGGGCAAGCACAAAACTGAAAATGAGAGGAAACAACAGAAAAAACTTAAGTATTTTCTGGACACAAGATGAATGGGAATATGAAGATATGTGTCCTTGATGTCTAGAGAAACCCGAAAGGACTGAGGAAGCAAAAGAGGGAACAGAGTCTGGAGAGTGAGCATGCAGAAGGTGGGCACCTAAAGGTTAAGACTGAGCTGGGACAGATCTAAGATTGGTCTCCACAGACCATCTTTCCTAGGGACTAGGAACATTCTGGAACAGAACCTTTATCCTTTTTAGAGAGGGGGAACTTCTTGAATAGTCCCCTGAGAGATCAAGTCTTTTAATACCTGAGAAAAAAAAAGATCTGTCTCCGTCTGGGGGAGGGATGCCATGCCCAAGAAGAAAGAAATGGGCTTCCAGACCATGTAAAAGCAATTTTGAACAATTTGTCTGTAGTAATGCTTGTCCAGGAATGAAGAAAATAAGAGAGGTGCTAGGAAAGAGGGATGTCATAAAACTGGCCAGGTAGTCACAGAGGGAAAGGAGGGCTTGGAGGAGGGAGGGCTTCTGAGCAGAAGCTGGTTGTGATCTGAAGGAACTTTGTCTGCATGTCCCTTTCTTGTGAGTGAGGGGGAAGATCTGCATTCTTCAAAATCTAAAAAAACTTTGGAAAGGATGAAATCCAGAAACTTTGGACTGTAACTCTTTCCCTTTTACTTGTAAAGTTTTGTAAAGGACAGCAGAATTAGCACCAAAAAGGGCAGTATTCTCAAGAGGTGCATCCATAAGTTTTGCCTTGATATCATCATGCAAAGACTGCAGTCTTAGCCACAGTATCTCCAAAGGACAGACCGCGATGCAGCAGATCTAGCAGATACCTCAGCTGCATCACAACTACACTTAATGGAGTGCCTAGTTATACTTGGGAAGAGGCTGTTAAGAGAGATGAAAGCTGTGCTTTGGCTGTAGAGTTAGGGAGATCGATCAACAGCTATGAAGCTTGGGACAGCAGGGCTAGGACATATTTTGACATATGTGTCTGACAGTTAATGGCCCTGAAGGCTAAAGTAGAGGATGTGTAAACATTTTTACCTATCCTCTCCATCATTTTACTGTCTTCATCTGAGGGGAGAAGGGTTGTGGAGGGCAGTAGTCTGGAGGATTTAAGTACAGACACTGAAATCATAGCCAGATCTGCAAGGGGGACATTTGAAAAGATATCTGCTGTCCTCAGGGACTTTACAGAACCTGTATGGCCTTTTTGGAGCTGGTGGTTGAGTCTGGATTTTTTGACACTGAAAGAAAAGCATCCTGGACAGCTGGAAACACAGGAGGAATGGCTGAAGGAGAAGGGGAGTCCATCTTTCAAGAGGTCATAATACCTCTTCTGCACTTCAGACACTTGTGAGCTTTCCCACTTAAAATATTTCATCCTTGAGATAGTCTATTCAAAGGCTATGTCTTACTCAGGGGAGACTCCACTGTTGGAATCTACTTCAGGGGAGTCATAAGCCGGGGGGAGTCAATTTGTGTTGATTAGGCTAAAGACTCATCTCAGGATGAAACAACAACTTCCTCAGAGGCCTCCTGTTCCACAGCAGAACTCCTAAAGAAGGAGGAGGAGAAACCGGAGTAGAAGCTTGAACTGAAGAAGGCCTTCGTGCTAGGAAAGCATTAAGAATTCCCTGGGAAAAGCTTTGCCAGTCTGGAGAAGGATCCTGGGAAGAGGAAACATGTTTTGTTTTTGTTTCTTTTCAGAGGGAGAAACAACTCTAGGCTGAGACAGAAGGGCCAATGTAGGCCTGGGTTCCTACACAGACGGCAGACTATCTTGAATAGTTAAGCCAAGAGAGATACTACAAGGAACATCCAAAGTCGTGGGCTGCAGTTCCACCTTACTGTCCTGAACAGATGTCTGCAAGGTCTCCAGGGATGTGCAAATGGAAGTCTCCTTAATGGCTTCCAAAGTGGTACCCGCTGCAGGAAGAGAACCAAACACCAAACTCTCCTCTGGGCCTTCACTGGCTTTGAGAGGGATGTCCAGGTTCAAAGGCATAGCCGAAGATTCAGGGCTGAATCTTTTTTACCTTTTTCTTCAGAGGCTCACAGGACAGACCCACTGTAGCCGCCATTGCAAGAGCTAGTTGCTTGACTCTCTGATTCTTGAGGTAGATGTTAAGGGGAGAAAAATGACTGAGGAGTGTCTTAGGGACAAATGCCTGACTGATCGCGCAAGCCTTACAATCATGAGCGGACCCCAGACAGAAAAGATACTGATCGTGGTTATTTTTGTGTGGAATCTGTCTTCCACAGTGGCAATTGCCTTTTTTGGATGACATTAACCTCGAAAAAACACGCAGAAGCAAGAAAATACAAATAAATTCTCCAACGGGGTACTTATTTGAACAGCAACCACTTGGCGATTAGACAAACTGTAGAGAAGTTCTGAGGATAGTACATGCAGACATCACTTCCATGGCCTACGTTGGCTGCTCGTCTATGTGCAACTTCACATGTACCCTGCAGATGTAAAAGTCTTTGGTATACTGGCCAGACATTTGGGTCACTTAGGCGGGGAATCCCTCATGTTATGAATACTGCAACATGGGAACAGAAGGACATCTTACAATTTTATTCAATGATAAGGTAGCCTTTGAGCCAGATATGGAATACAACTCTGTAAAGAATGCAAATAGGTAAGATGATGACACCAGTATGTTGCCCCCATTTTACAGAATGCTTTTACACCATTAGTTATCCCAAATGGAGGTAGGTCTATTAGGGTGAGGGTGGTGTTATTATTAGATCTAACAGTTTATGACATCCTGACGAAAAGTTTTAAGGCTCCGAGTGGAGAAGTTCACAGCTTGACTAACTTAAATAGGAAAATGGCAATTAGATTTAACCTCGTCGGGGACAGTGTGTGTTTTTTTTTTTTTGAGTACAGGGCACTGATGTGATTGGGAAGCAGCAAAAAAAAAAAAAAAAAAAAAAAAAGGAAATGCACTTCTCCTTTATAGACATTGGAAGGGAAGCAGAGCAGGACTCCCAAGTCCTGTCCTTGTCCCTGGCCTACTGCACCTGAGGGAAAGGTGGTTACATTGTATGAAAGAGAAGACAGAGGTCATCTTTCAATCAAAGTTTCTGTTACTGCGATAATGTTTAGTTTTTCTATCCGAACACTTCAAGCTAAGTCAGTTTATTATTAATGCTCCTGCAACTAATGACAGTTAGTTTTAATCCTTTTATAGAGCCAAAAAGTGATATATGAGGACTATGGGAGACCTAATTTTAAATAAGGTCTCCTGTTCTTTGCAGTCTGTGACAACCAAGATAACATTTCATCCAACAGATTTTGTCATACACAGGAACTACTGGATGATGATACAATATTATTTGCAAGAGAAGTTGTTTTTCAGAAAAAAATATCCCATTGTTAAAGAAGGTCAGCTCTCTTGACGGCTGAATTAAAATGTGCCAAGGAATTTGTGATAATTTTTTTGCCGGGGGGGGAGGCTGTTTTCTACAACATAAAGATAATTAAAAAGGGTGAATACAACAACACAGTGCAACACAGAATTAAGTCAGCAAGTAGACAGAATGTACTTATATATTCTGTTCCTAAATATAAAGTAATGGGAGACAGAAACAGAAATTAAGTAAATAGTAGGGGATGACACTTACTCCTTACTGGGGACTGAGGAATGTTAACATACTTAAGACTGGCCCTGCTGCTAACAGTGAGTAACCATCAACAGGGTTAAAGATGGAGATGGAGAGAAATGGTATATCCTTGCCACCACCACGACTACAATGAAGGAAAGAAATGGTTAAATGGAAACTATGTACCATGCTGCCACCACTTGGAAACAGAGCAAAATGGAAAATAAATACACCAATTTTGTCACCAAGTGTATTGACACTAACAGAAGAATGGAGTACTAAAAAATATATAAATGAGTAACAGTGATTGGACGGGATGTATGCAAAAAGTTCTACTACCCTTGCTGTTTTGGTGTTGCAGTAAACCGAAAATGGAGATAACAACAATTTCATAGGAAGGAAAACAAATTAGGTAAGTTTACTTGCTGACAATAGAAGTAAAGGTAGCAGAACAGAAAAGGAACTAGTAAATGACAATTGGCAGTTTATATATGCAAGACTAAGGCAATGCTTAAATTGCTATTTGAAATGTTAAGACCCACTAGAGTAGGTTCCAAAACACAGAGACTGAATAGACGAAAAAACAGATTTACATATACTAAGTATAAGATTAATTACTTGCAATGTTCCCTTTTCTCCGAGGTCTGATGATCTCGGAGTTAGCATAAAGTAATCCACAGAAACATGAACCACAAAAAGAACAAAAAGCAAAAATGCTCCTTAATCACTGCAAACCACACTACATTTATTTAGAACAAGTACATAAGTGCTTTCGTCTGTAACTATTAAATTTCTTCAGATAACAGAAAGGAAATTATACTCTGATATTTAAAACTTTTGAAATCACATGACACTTTTGCACCAAAAATTTTAAAGCAACAATGTAACTATTTAGCAATAAAGACATTAGTATTATAAAAGGAAAAAATATTAAAAAAAATACATCAATGTTTATAACGAAAATAATAAAAACATTTTGAGAGCATTGCATATAAATGCATAATAACTTATTTTAAAAACTTCTAACGTTGGAAAGCTTTTAATTTCAGTAAGCAGTGATAGATAGCGCCCCATTAAGTCCAGGGGGTATGTGCATTAAGTCATAACTGCCATAACAACTCTTTTTTTCCCCCTAAAACTAACCTCAAGGACCATCCCCTGGGGTTAGGCACCAATCTATTCTAACACCACAAATTTAAAACAATGCTCCAGGCATTCATTTAAATGTTTAAACAGGGCATGATTATCATTTTTTGTTCTGATGGCATACAAATGTTCGTAAATTCTATCAACATGCGTTCAGTAATTCCTATGTAGAATGCTAAACAGTTATGACATAGGGCCACATAAACAACCCCTTTAGATAGACAGTTGTGTCTATCACTAATATACCATGTTTCATTTTTTACTACAACACGATCTGCGCACAAGATGTCTTTACAAAACTTGCAAAGATAACATTTAAACATGCCTTTCTTCATACCATCCTTGTTTCTCTTGAATGATGATTCGAGCATGTTTTTCATACTGCCTTTCCTACAGATGACCACCATCCTTTAGAAAAGTTCTTCCTTACGTCTGTGTTGTCATATACAAATGCCCAGTTTTTATTCAACATCCACCTGAGGAATTCACAGTCCAGTGAAAAGGTGGTAATAAAATTACAGATATATGTAATTTCATTAACAGTTGCCCCAGGGTCCTTATTGCCAGAAAGCACAGTTGCACACTGGTTCTGTCCTCTACAGTCCAACAAAATAGGATGGCAAAAATTAGATCTCCTCTTACAAATCACCTCATTCACAGAGTTGTTGTTAAAGGTCCTGGGGTAACATTTCTTCAAGAACATATTTTTAAGAGACTCACATTCTTCAACAAAGTCATCAAAAAACATAACCATACGTGCCATTCTGACAAACTTGGCCCTTAATGACAGCTTTTTTTTTTTTGTTTGATGGGATGGGAGCTGGAGTAATAAAGGAAAAAATTCAAGTGGGTTTTCGAAAGATCTCATCTTAGCTGGATTTTTTTTGTGGTATCCTTCAATAAATTTACATCCAGATTTGAAACAGTGTCTTCTCCTACATTGTACATGAATTGTAGGAAATCAGTGGTCTGATTAATGAATTCTATGAACTCATAAATCTTATCCACACCATCCTTCCAAATAATAAATATATCATCCAGGTATCTCATACAGAGGTACCAGGAATCCTTGAAGGGACTGCTAAAAATGTATTTTTTTCTCCCATTCTGCTATCACCATTGTCAGCATAAAGGGACCCACATGCTGAGCCCATAGCTACACCCTTCTGTTGCATGGAAAACTGGTTTTCAAACACTATAAAACTGTTATGCAAGGCTATGTCCAAAATTTGAGTGTATTAGTTAAATCTGTCTTGAGAAAGTTCAGTAAAACTGTGTAAGAACTCAGTGAACCATGAAAGTCCTATGTCATGTGGAATAACTGTATAGAGGTCCCTGACATCTATTGTCAGGAAAAGCCATGGATTCATCAAAAGTAAGGTTGTTACATTTTTCCAAAAAATGCCAAGAATATGTAAGTAGTCAATATTCTGCACATACTTCTTTAAATGATGATCTAAAATTTTGCCAAAAAAGACGTAATAGAACATCTGGCATCTACGATACGTCTCATAGGTGGGTTTCTCTTATCCTTACGGACATTCAGTATGCCAAATATTGTTGGTATCATAGGGTTTTTCATGATCAAAAAATTGTTCTCACTAACACCAATTTGTCCCTGTGTTAGCATATCATACAAAATTGAGTGCATCTTGGTATAGGCAATATTAACCTCTTTGTTTTATATTTGGGTGTAAGTGTTGTCAAACAACACCCCATACATTTTTTCCACATAATGTATATTGTCCATCAGTACTACCCACCCCCTATGTCCAGCTTCATTACCCGGACATTACCCAACTTCAATTCATTTATTATATCCAACTCATTCCCAGTGATACTGGAAAAACTTGGTCCAGCTCTACTAGGTATGCTAGACCTAAGGGCCAATTCACACATCTTTTCAAAATGTTTAATGTAAGGTGCAGAGGTGGATTACAAATACTGGACAATTTTAAATGGTCATTATTCAAATTTAAATTAACAAAATACAACCTTATATTCAATTCTCTTGTATATAATTTCAAATCAATGAGTCTCTCCGCTAAGTGGGCTCTCCTTCCAAAAACAAAAGAGAAACCTTTTGATAAGAATTTAGTATGTGATTGTTGAATACAGAAAAAAAACTGTAGTTAAACACATTAAAATCACCAGTACAATTAGTTACTATACAACCTTCAAGGCCTTCAAAAACATTGGTGCCTTGTGTTATCTCTACTGTCTTTTCCTCCTCGGTGCCCCCAACTATTCCCCCATAGGGGGACGGGTTGCTGTTGTAATTCCAGCCAAGCCAAGGCACTCTCTGGGCATGCAGTTAGTCTCTCTAACCAGTGAAGCAGTGGAAAATCAAAAGGGGATTCATGTGCAATTTTGCCCTATGTTATGGTCTACTGCCATCCACTGGTTATTCTCCCGAGGCAGTCTGTTACCCCATTCCTGTAAAGGGAGGGGGGGATTTGGATAGGCTTTGTTGTCAGCATAGTCAAGCCTGCCCCTATCAAATTTTCCTTGCGTCCTCTCCTTCATTTGGTTGATTTGAACATCTGTTGAATGGTAAATACGTGCAAGTTACACTTTAAATTGGTCATAGTTCATGTCCTCCATTACTGCTTTGTCAAGAGAACTGATGTCACAAGTCCATCAATTGTTCTAGTGTTATGTTTCACTAAGAGTTCCATCAATTCACAACCAAATTCACAACCATGCTTATCAATCAGCTGCAATAAGTCATTGTGTAAGGGGGAGTTGGTTACTAAACCAGCTGGGTATTTCTAAACCCTAAGTTCTTTATGAACCCTGTTAGTCTTGATGGATTCTATAAGGTAGGTGTTCTCAAGTTGCAGCTTACAAATTTTCAGTAATTTATATTCAAATTCATCAAGGTGTTCATGTACTTTGTAAGACACTGCAGGTGCAATATTATTAGAAAAATCAACATTTTTTTGTAACCATTCATCGAGTCTAGGAACAGTTTGGTTAGCTGAGTCATAAATATTCAAAGTGTTACCATTATTGTTGGCAGAACTCATGTTCCACACTGGCTTTTCTAAAGGGCCATTGGTCATCTATAGGAAGGGCATTAGTATGAAAAATATATTTGAATCATCATTTAAAAGAAACAAGGATAGTATGAAGAAAGGAATGTTTAAATGTTGTTCATGTAAGTTTTGTAAAGACATCTTGTGTGCGGATCATGTTGTAATAAAAAATGAAATCTGTTATATTAATGGTAGACAACTGTCTGAAGGGGTTGTTTATGTGGCCCTATGTCAGAACTGTTCAGCGTTCTATGTAGAAAAGACTGAACGCATGTTAAGAGAAAGAATTTATGAACATTTTTATGCCATCAGAACCAAAAATTAATTAAATTAATTAATTAATTCATTTAAGTTAATGCCCGGAGTATTCTTCTAAATTTGTGGTGTTAGATCAGCTTGATGCTAACCCTGGGGGGGGGTCCCTGGGGGTTAGTTTCAGGGAAAAAAAAAGAGTTGTTACTCAATTATGTCTTAATGCACATAACCCCCCTGGACATAATGAGACTCTTATCTATCACTTGCTTACTGAAATTTAAAGCTTATCAACGTTAGAAGTTTTTAAAATAAATTATTATGCATTTATGTGCAATACTCTCAAAATGTTTTTATTGTTTGGTATTCTTATAAAAATGTATGTATTTTTAAATACATTTTTCTTTTTATAATACTAACATCATTATTGCATTCAGTTACATTGTTGCTTTAAAGTTTTGGACACAAAAGTGTCATGAGATTTCAAAAGTTTTAAATAGCAGAGTATCATTTCCTTTCTGTTATCTGAAGAAGTCTAATAGTTACAGAAAAAATGCTTATGTACTTGTTCTAAATAAATGTGGTGTGTTTTGCAGTGATCAAGGAGCATTTGTGCTTTTTGTTCTTATATATGCGTGAACACACACACACACACACACACACACACACACACACACACACACACACACACACACACGTGTGTGTGCGTGTGTGTGTGTGTTTGCAGATATGCAAGTTTGGAAGGGGGGAGCAGTAGGCTTACTCCTCTTGCAGAAAAGTTGTTTAAAGGAGAAGAGTGACATTTGAGGTTCGGTCTTCCCCTACATTTTGGTCTTTTTTTTTCTGGTCTTTTTTTTTCTTGGAGTGTCAGCACTCGGCATCTGGAGTGCCAACATTCAGTCGGGAGCCATTTAAATTATTTATACAACTGAAATTAGCTCCAGCCTAATAATGACTCTCTTAGTTGCAGTGGGAACAGGGAGGGAGTAAAGGACTGCAAAGTTTGTGATATGAAGGTTGGGCAGAAAAGGAGAAGGATGAAACAGAAACAGAAAAGTACAGTTTTGTACCTACCATAAAATGTAGATGTCCGATAGGTATGCATCTGCAGTCATAACATATGGGTTGTCCTGCCTCAGGCAGCCCTTCGGTCGGCCGGATTCCAAAGTCTGGGTCTGGCCTCGGCTGATGTCGCACTTCACCCGACGTCATAGCTCCTGGGGTATAAAGGCATCAGCCGACGCCATTTTCCTCAGTGTTTCTTGCCCCAGATGCCAGGTGCCCTCTAGGAAGGCTAAATTTGGATAAATGTAGAAAATTCCAAACAGTAGAAAGCAAAATATATATATACATATATATATATATATATATATATATATACAAACAAATGCACCATAATAGATTCCCCCAGCTAGCTAAAAGACCTAGAAATACCACAGAGGGGAAGGAGGGTGGGTAATCCTGACTGCAGATGCATACCTATCGGACATCTACATTTATGGTAGGTACAAAACTGTACTATGTCCTTCAAGGATGCATCTGCAGTCATAACATATGGGTAGAATACCATAGCCAAACTGGGGGAGGAGGCACTAAGATAATGATGGTGTAGTTAAGATCCCTGTAAAACTGCAGTTGCAAAACCTGCTCGGGATCTGGAGTATAAAGGAAGATTGTAATGCTTGGCAAATGTATGCACGGAGCTCCAAGTAGCAGTTTCTAAAATGTCTTTGGTAGCCACTCCTCGTAGGAAAGCTGTAGTGGTGGCTGTGGCTCTTGTGGAGTGAGGCCTGATATTTTCACGAGTTGTCTTTCCATGAAAAGAGTAGCAGAATCGAATGCAATTTCCTATCCATTTTGAAATTGTCTGTTTGGAAATTGCTTTTCCTTGCACTCCTGTTGCATATGCTACCAGAAGCTGGTCAGTTTTTCTGCTGGTTTTAGTTCTGTCCAGATAGTAGCGCAGTTGTCTGTGTACATCCAAGGTGTGCAATAGTTTTTCCCCCCTGTTCTGTGGGTTAGGGAAGAACGTAGGTAAATGAATAGCTTGGTTCAAGGATACCCTGGATACCACCTTTGGCATGAAAGTAGGATTGGTTCTCAGAGACACTCTATCCTGGTGAAAGATAAGGAAAGGCTGCACTGCCATTAATGCCTGTAGCTCGGATACCCTTCTTGCTGAAGTGATTGCTAGAAGGAAAGCAGTTTTCCAAGATAAGAACTGTAAGTCTGCTGATGCTGCTGGTTCAGAAGGGGGAAGTGTTAATTTTTCCAGCACAAAATTGAGATCCCATGCAGGCAGAGGTGGTCTCCTTGGAGGTTTTACATTTTTGATCCCTCTTAAAAATTGTCTGAGGAGAGGGTGAGAGAAGATAGGAGGATCCATGTTGTACTCTGCTGAAATTGCTGAAGCATGAATCTTAATGGAAGAATAGGACAGGCCATTGTGGAACAGTTCTGCTAAGTATTCTAGGATGTGTGCTAGGTTTGCCAGTGTGACATTTGTTCCCTTTGATGCACTCCAAATGAGGAATCTCTTCCATTTGGCTGAGTATGCTTTTCTTGTGGAGGGTCTGCGAGACGCCAGGATAATGTCCTTGACCCTCTCAGATAAAACAGATTGGTTTTGTTTTATGCAATTTTCCAGGCAGTTAGCTGCAGCGTTTTCAAGTTTGGATGCAGGGTCTTGTAGTTGTTCTGTGTTAGAAGTAAGGGCCATAGAGGTAGAGGCCATGAGTTCGTCCGAGACATGCTTCTCAGTAGCGGGTACCAATGCTGCCTTGGCCAGTCTGGAGCTATCAGAATCACCTTTGGCTGTTCCTCCCTGATCTTCAGTAGAACTTTGTACATCAATGGGAGAGGTGGAAAGGCATAAACTGTCAGGGCCTTCCAGCTGAAAGAAAGGGAGTCCACCCTCCAGGCTTGTGGGTGGTATTCTCTTGAGCAGAATTTCTTCAGTTGGTGGTTGAGTGGGAGGGCGAACAGGTCTATCTCTGGCATTCCCCATTTCTTTGTTATGTTTTTGAAGATGTCTGGATGCAGCATCCATTCGTGAGCATCCGTGGTAGTTCTGCTTAAGTTGTCTGCTAGTGAATTCTCCTTTCCTGGTACGAATCTGGCCTGCAGTTGAATGTTGAGATTCAGGCCTAGGTTCCACAGGTCCATTGCCATCCGGCATAGAGTGCAGGAATGCGTGCCTCCTTGTTTGTTGATGTACCACATGACTGTGGTATTGTCTGACCTTATCAGCAGGTGTCCTTGCTGGAGGAATGATTTGAATGCCTCGATTGCATGCTTCACTGCCAGCATCTCCTTTAGATTTATGTGTAGATTCAGCTGGTCTTGAGACCATAGGCCTTGGATACACTTGTCTTCCATGTGTGCCCCCCAGCCTAGGTCTGAGGCGTCCGTGGTGATGGTCTGCCTTGGTTGTGGTTTGTGGAAAGGCAACCCTCTGTTGGTCTGGCAGGCCTGAGCCCACCACAGGAATTCTTTTTTCAGGCATGGAATGATTGGTATCATGGTTTCTAGACTGTGTCTGTGTTGAGACCATACATTCCTTAGGTACCATTGTAATTTTCTCATATGCAGCCTGGCATGTGGGATCAAGATTATGCAAGATGCCATGTAACCCAGGGCCTGCAGGACTTTCCTTGCAGTAAGCTGAGTTTGTCTTGTCAATGCCATGAAGTAGACTGGGAGTTCATAGGTTCATACTAGGCTATCTGCCCAAGGGCATTTATAAGCCTAGCCCATAGTTATGTGGCTTTCGCCACCCCTTTAGTTTGAATAAAAACTATGCCTATCATTTTTCTGTGCCTCTGTCAAGCAGTGACACTGAAGTAATCCCTGGGGTATATCTGCGATCTCCCATCCATTGGTCAAGATTCCTCTTGAACAAGGCCAGCGAGGTGGTCTGCCTCACATGTTCCGGGATTTTGTTCCACAGCATAGGGAGTCTCTGGGTGATGAATCTGTCCCTCCAGCACGTTCTATTTATAACCGTGTCAAGGTTTAAGTCTCCCGCCCTTGTGGTTCTGAGGGTCTAGATTTTTTGAGGTGAAGCATATTCATCAAATCTGGGTTTGACATGGCCTTATATGTCAGGCACAGGTCACCTCTGAGCAAGCGGTATGAGACTGAATAGAGCTGGAGTTCTTTCAGTCGGGCAGCATAAGACATATTTTTGAGACCCTTTAACCTTTTGGTGAGGAACTTTTGGGGCCTTTCAAGCTGCAGCAGGTGTCCGGTCAGATACATTCCAAACGGGGCATTGTACTCAATCATAGGTCTAATGAGTGATGAGTATAGGGGGACGATGACCTGCCTTGATCTAGATGTGAATCCCTTCATGATCAGGTGGGCGATATAGAAGGTTTTCCTAACTACTTTAGCAACATGAGTGTCAAACGAAAGGCTACTGTCAACTTGGGTCCCCAGATCCCTGATGACTTTTTCTGTGCTCAGTGGATTGCCACCTATATGGTAGCTAGGGGTAACCTTGTTTTTCCCGAAGGGTATGACTATGCATTTTTGGCGTTTAACTTCAGGCCATGGCTCTGGCACCAGTTATCCGTTTCTGTGAGGCCCTTCTGGAGGATATCTGTGTCAGATATGTTTTCGACTATAGCGCCCAGTTTGCAGTCATCTGCAAACTTTGTCAGCCATAACCCTCCTGTGTTTGCTTGTACTTCAGAAAAGTAGATGCCGAACAAGAGTGGACCCAGGACTGAGCCCTGTGGGACACCACTTGTGACAGGCTTTGAGTCTGACATGGCTCCAGCAACTCTGACCCTGTGGGTTCTGTCACTTAGCCAGTTTGCAACCCATCTTGTGATGTATGGGTTTACATTCAAGCTGATGAGTTTTTCGATGATACCTGAGTGGGGTATTGTGTCAAGCCCTTTGCCAGGTCGAGGTAGGCTGTATGGACTGCCTTTCCCTCATCAATGGCCTTGGTGACTGTCTCGAAAAAGTCAACCAAGTTTAAGAGGCAGGATCTGCCATTGACAAAGCCAAACTGGGTTGGATCCAAAGTCTGCAAGTTCCCTATGTCTTTATTTATGAGTTCCATTATGATCCTCTCCATGGCTTTGCAGATAAGGCTTGTCAAGCTAATGGGGTGGTAATTTCCAGGGTCTGTGGAGGCACCGCCCTTATGAAGTGGGACCACAGTGCCACTCCTTTGGTGCGTATCCTGAGGTGAGGCTAAGATTAAACAGCTGTCCTAACTGTGGGTTTAATTCCTCGTTGAGTTCATGAAGCACACAGCGGGACACCATCCGGTCCCATGGATGCTGTGTTTTTGCCTTAGTGAGGGCAGTTCTCACCTGGGCGTTGGAGATGTTTGGGGGGCTACAATCCTCTGGAATAGATATCTCTCCTTTTGGGGGGGGGGGGGAGAGAAGTTTGCACTGAACCTGTCAGCCAGTATGTTAGCAATGTGTGTAGGTTCAGTAATTTTCACATCATTTTGAACTAATTCTGAGCATATCTGGGAGTTACCTCCTAGGTTTCTAACATAGCTAAAGAAGGCCTTATGATAGTCCTTGGTGATTTTTCTCTCAAAATTTGCCTTGGATGATTTTATGAGAGCTCTTAGTTTTTTACTTATAATGATCAAAGGTGTCTTACCTTTCAAGGATTTTGCTCTATCTTGTAGTAGCTTCCTCCTTTTGTTGTAGAGCTTGTTTATGGCTGGGGTCCACCAGACTGGACGCTTGCCTTTGGTACAGAGAGTCTTAGTTTTGTTTAAGATTGCCTGATCCATGCAGTCCTGTAGGTGCTGGTAGAAGGCATTTGTAAGTGATTCAGCGGTTTGAGTAATGTTTACCACTGGCTCAGGGGCCTTAAAGGAGACCACACTAGTTTTTAGAAGTGTGAAATCGGCTTTTGAGAAGTTTTTCACTGTGGTCTTTTTGTTTCAGGTGGGGCGGATGAGGACCTCCAGCGAGATTAGTTTATGATCTGATCTCACCAGTGAGGGGTATACTTCGGTGTTGAACATTTTGATCCCATGTTCGTGATGATGAGATCAAGTATGTTTTCTCCTCTTGTGGGATGGTGACTAGTTGTTCCATGGCATTTGAGTTTATGAACTCCAGGAATCTTTGGGTTAGAGTGTTCGGGCTTGAGTAGTGTTCCCAGTCTATATTAGGGTAGCTGAAGTCACCTAGTATGATGGTGTTTGGAGATACATTTATCCCTCCAATGTTTTCAGGAAGGCCATGTGAGGTTCCTGAGTTTGAGAGGGTGGCCTGTAACATGCTACAAATTGCAGAGCAGTCTTGCTTATGGTTAATTGCACCTGGATGGTCTCCGATGCATCGTGCGTTGCCACCAACCTTGAGGTGTGGGTGTCCTTTATGAATATGGACACCCCCCCTTCTTTCTTGGTGTTGTCCGGATTTTGGGGGCATGATATGAGGTGAAACCTGTTAGTGCTGGGGTGCTCTCAGGAGCCTTGAACCAGGTTTCTGTCACAGCACAGACATCGATGTTCTCCATATTGAGAAGGGCCTCGAGTGCGTGCATCTTGAGTTGCTTTTGTTTTTCTTCTGTGAGAAAAGCCATCTGAGTTGTGTCCAGTTCTACACCCAAAAATGTTATCCTTTGGGATGGCACTAGTCTTGACTTCTGTATGTTGACTGTGTATCCCAAGGCTTGTAACAGTTGTATGACATAGGCCAAATCCTTTATTATTTTTATCTTGTTGTCCGCTTGTATTAGGCAGTCGTCCAGGTATGGGTAGATCTGAATTCCCCGAAGCCTGCAATGTGCAATTACTGATGCCAGGCATTTCGTGAATACTCTGGGCGCAGTAGATAAGCCAAAGGGCAATGCTGAGAATTGATAATGCTCTGATCCTGCAAGAAATCTGAGGTGTCTTCTGCAATCTGGTCGTATAGGGACGTGCAGGTATGCCTCCTTGAGATCTAGAGTCACCAGCCAAGACTCCTTGCCCAACATGGGAAGAAGTTGCTGTAGGGTCAGCATCTTGAATTTTGGTACAATGAGATATGTGTTCAGTGCGGACAAGTCGAGAATAGGCCTCCATTGAGTTTCTTTTCTTGGTACAAGGAATAGTCTGGAGTAAAATCCTTGGCCTTGTTCCATAGATGGTACCCTTTCTATTGCTCTCATCCTTAGTAAGTTGATGATTTGTTTTAGAGCCTCTGGCTTCTGGCTTGGTGGAAGGTTTGGCATTCCTTTCTTTTTTGGTAAAGTGTGGAAGTGAAACCTGTAGCCTTTGTCTATTGTTTGCAATGTCCATTTGTCTCCTGTAATGCAATGCCAGTTTTTTTAAAATAAAGCTAACTTTCCGCCCAAGGGTGCTTCCAGTTGTTTCCTGGTAGGCGGAATCAGAGCCAAGTCATTGTGTCTGTCCTGTGGAAGTGGTTGTAGTCGCAGCTGTGGCGGTACTCCTCTGGTTGGCAGGTTGCCACTGACGACCCCTGTAGGCACCCCTTGATTGACCTCTGCCTCTTGGGCATCTATTTCTGCCTCTCTGTGCTCTGGAGGTGTCTGGAAAGGACCAATTCTTTGAAGGCCAGTTTCTGCTGAACCTCGGAGGTTGGACCTGCAGAAAATCCTTGACTGTTTGCACAGATTTTGCTTTTTCTTCCACTTTCTTTAGAACCTCCTGTGCAGGAGCCAAATAAACTTTGTTTCTCCATAGGGGCATCTAGAAGTTTAGACTTGACATGGTCTGGCAAGGATTGCTCTTTTAGCCAGGCATGCCTTCAAATCACTGCTCCAGTCATAGCTGATCTAAATGAAGCCTCCAGTGCATCATAGCCACATTTTAAGAAATGATTACTGACCTGCTGAGAGTTGTGTACCAAATCCTGAAGGGACTTACGGTCTAAAGGTTCAGAAGAGGAAAGCTTTTTATTCAGCTGATCTAACAAAAATTCCTGGTACTGTATCATGTGAAATTGACAGTTTAAAGCCCTGGCAGAAAGAGTAGCAGATGTATAAACCTTTTACCCCATCTCTCTAATGCTCTTGACTCTCTTTCAGAGGGTAGGGGGTTTTTGGCAGTGGCAGCTGCAACACCCTTTGGGCCCTGAGAAATAGTTTCTGGGTCTGCAGCATGGGCCTTATACAAGTGGAAGTGAGAATCCGGGACCCTGTAATATCTGTCAGGTTTGGCAGGGGCCGGGGAAGAGAATCAGGGGCAGAACTGGCATCATTGTATGCATCATCAACAACTGATAGTACAGGTGGTATGGCTAAAGGCCTATGCTGTGGCAAGTGTAAAAAAGTCCTTAGCCTTTTCCTAGAGTCAGAAAAATCCTGACCCTGCCATTGAAAGTGTTCCCTCATTGAGTGTAAAGTCTCCCCAAAGGAAAATTCTTCTGGGGGGGAGGCAGAAGGAATTGAGTCTTCTGCATCCGAATCCTCATAAGGTGAGTATGGTCCTTCCTGATGGTCTGATAAATCTGATCCATCCGAGGAATAGTCAGAGGAGAGAGGTTCAGGGGGTTCAGTCCTAGGCCTTTTTTCAGGTGGAGGTTGTGAGGCCCTGTCTGGGTGAGGTTGGGATCCCCTAATCAGAGATATAAGGTCCTCAGCAAGGCTGAGAATCTGAGAACTTGAGGAAGGTCTGTGAGATGAAGCTTTTGTTGGTAAGGCCTTGGAAAGTTTAGCTGATTTAGCCCTGGAGAAGGCCTTAATAGGCATAGAAGCAAGGGGTCTAGCTGCCCCACGTGCAGGAGTAGAGATGTCCAATGGAATGGTGTCGGACAATTCTTGTGTGCCTGCTTCTTCGGTAGGAATTTCTGTAGCCGACTCAGCCGGGGCCTCTGTGGCCTCGGTTGTCGGAGGCATGCTTTTGGCAGAAGGAAGAACCGAGGACTCGGTTTCAGCCGAAACTGAGACACTTGCGGTAGGCCTAACCGTGGTTTCAGCCGAAACCGCTTTTGGCTAAATGTGTAGTCGGAGTCTCCAACGTCATTTTATATGCAAAAGCGGAACCAAAAAACTCTTCTGCAAACTCCGACCGACGTCTAAGTGTCCGTCGGTTGAAGGAAGCACAGGCTAAACAAGCTGATACGTCGTGGTCTGGGCCTAAGCAAGGAAGGCAGTAAGAGTGGAAATCCTTATGAGGTATTTGTTTCCCACAAGTTAAACAATTAATTATTTACTTTGTCTGACATCGGCTGAGGCAAGAAAGAGTCCCCAATGGGGTACTTAGCTTTTTTTAGAAGTCTTCGGTAGCTGAAATCTTTGGATCTGACCGACCGGCACTTGCGAACAGCTTCTGCTTCGGGCACCACGCAGCAAGAAAGACTGAGAAACATGGCGTCGGCTGATGCCTTTATACCCCAGGAGCTATGACGTCGGATGAAGTGCAACATCAGCCGAGGCCAGACCCAGACTTTGGAATCCGGCCGACCGAAGGGCTGCCTGAGGCAGGACAACCCATATGTTATGACTGCAGATGCATCCTTGAAGGACATCAGGCAAACCAGTAAGTGTGACCAAAATAAACTAAACTAAATAAATTAAATAAAAATCAATAGCCACGGCTGTCTCTCAAAGCTGAGATTGTTAAAGACAAGAGAGCAGCAGCTGTATTTCTGAAAGAAGACATCTATCATCATGGTAAGATTTTACACAACTTCCACTTCACTGCTGCAGCATTCATTATCATAGGGAGAGTGCCAAAGCTCAGGAAGAAGAGAGGGAGGAGGAAGGACCAGCATAGCTCTCCGGAAAGCCAAGAAGAATGGCCTTAACAAAACCATCTCTAGCTATGGAAATTCCATCCATCTTGCAGTACTTGGTAAAGGTATGCACAGAAGTCCAGGTAGCTGCCTCAAGAACAGAGTTAGTATCCAAACTCTTGAAAAAAGCACCAGAGGACGCCACACCTCTAGCAGAACGGGCCTTTACAGAAGAAGGAAGCCTCTTAACATGAAATGAATAACAAACAGTAACGGCTTTAGGAATCCAAGAAGCAACAGTCAGCTTTGGACACAGCTAAATCCTAAAGACCTGGGATGAAAAGAACCAAAAAGTTTACCAGATTTCCTAATAGTCTTAGTCTTATCCAAATAAAAGCTGAGTTGTCTGTGCACATCCAACGTGTGCAGCACCTTTGTACTGGCAGATAACAGAGAAGAGGGGGAAAGTGGAAAAATGAAAAGACTGATTCAAAGGCAACTCAATCACCACCTTGGGCATAAAAGAAGGATTAGTATGCAAGGACACCCTGTCCTTATGAAACACCAAAAAAGGAGGACAAGCCATAAGGGCTTGAAGCTCACACATCCATCTGGCAGAAGTAAGGGCTAACAAAAGTAGTCTTCCAAGAGTAATGCTGCAGAGAAGCATAAGCTGTAGGCTCAAAATGAGCCTGGGTCAATTTTTCCAAAACAAAATTAAGATCCCAGGATGGAGGAACAGGCTTCCTGGGAGGTCTAACATGAAAGATGCCTTTAAGGAATTGTTTAGCTTCAAATCTAGAAGCTAAAGGAGGAGATAAAGGCAGACAAGCAGACACGGCTGATAAGCAGGTCTTAACAGAGGAATAAACCAACCCAGTATGGAGCAATTCACACAGTTAAGAGAGAACCAAAGGAATATCCACAGAAAGTGGATCCAGGTTACGAGAAAGACACTAAACAGAAAACCTCTTCTATTTGGATAAGTAGGATTTCCTGGCCTCCTGCAGGACCCTAAGCACGTCTTCAGAAAAAAAGGTGTCTTACGTGAAATCAAAACCTTATCTCCCACAGTGTACGCTGAAGAGTGGGCAGGTGGGGATGGATGAGAGATCCCTTGTCTTGTGTGAGTAGATCCACCCTGTGAGTTAACTTGTGATGACTGCCCTATCTAAATGCACAAGAGGAGGGAACCAATGCTGTCTCTGCCAAAAGGGAGCCACCAACAAGACTTTGGGAGCATCCTGTTAAATTCTGAACAGGAGTTTTGGAATGAAGAGAAGGGGAGGGAAAGCATGAAGAAACATCCCCTTCCAAAAAAAGACAGGGCTTCCACCTTCTAAACCACAGGATCTGAGACTCTGGCACAAAAAAAGAGGAAACTATCTGTTCAGAGGGGAAGCAAAAAGATCTATTTGAGGAGTATCCCACTGGTGGACAAAGTCCAGAAACACATCCCTTGGAAGCATCCATTTGTGGGATTGAGGTAAGGACCTGCTCAGAGTGTCTGTGACAATATTTTGACCTGAGGAAATGTAAACAGCCTGAAGAGTCACTTGATACTGTATAGCAAGTTCTCACACCTGGAGTGTCAAGCAGCAAAGAAGATAAGATCCCTGTCCTCCAGTTTGTTGACATACCACATCACTGTGGTTGGTATTGTCTGTAAACACCTTGAGAGGTCCCAGGGAGATGATGAAATGCCTGAAGAGCCAGCAGAATAGCTCTCATCTCTTTGACAATGTGTCCTTTATGTTGATGAGGCGACCACACCCCCTACACTTTTAGGGAGACAAAAGTTGCTCCCCATCCCACATCAGAAGCATCCAATAACAGCTCCTGAGAGGGAAGAGGGGGATGAAAAGGGAACCCTGGATTTAGAGATAACTGCTAAATCCTCCAGGGAAGTTCCTTCTGGAGACAAGGTAGAACAGGAACTACAAACTCTAGGGGATGCGCATGTTGAAGCCAAACTGATTTCAGACACCAGTGAAACTTTCTCTTGTGGAGTTTGGCCTGAGGGAGCATGGGAAAGGTGGATGCCATGAAATCCAGAGTACTCAGAAATTCCTTCCTGTTATAGAAGCCAGAAGAAAAGAGTACGAAAGAAGGAAATAAGTGTTAAGGCCCTGAGGAGGAGGCAGGCATGTCAGCACTGGCACAGTCTGGAGCTTGCATCTCAGAAAAACAGTCTTGAGAAGAAGTCAGAAAAGACTTTTTAAAGTTTATTGTGAACCTGAGGCTTTGCAGAAAAGAAATGGCAAAATGAAGATTTTGCAACAGAATCTCTGGACAGGATGCCTGAAACAGGAGGTCGTCCACGTAAGGAAAGACTTGGATCTCCTGAAGCCTGTAAAAAGCAATCACAGGAGCGAGGCATTTGGTGAATACTCTTGGGGGAGTAGAAAGGTCAAAGGGCAAAGTAGAGAACTGAAAATGCCAGGAAGCAAAAGAGAAATGTAAAAACTTCCTGAAAATGGGATGGCTCAGGAGATGGAGATAAGCATGCTTGAGATGCAGAGACACCATATAAGCCCAGGGAAGCAAAAGAAGGAACAAAGTCTGAAGGGACAACATTCAAAAGGAAGGCACCTTCAGAAAAGTGTTTGAGACAGGTCTAGAATTCATCTCCAAGTGCCTTCTTTTCTGGGTACTAGAAATATCCTGGAGAAATACCTCCTCCCCCTTTGGGACACAGGCAAGTCCTGAATAGTACCCGGAGTCAAAAGATCCCAAAGCATCTCTGGAAAGAAGGAGAGTTGCTCCTGAGGGGGCTGAGGAATACCCATAAAAGGAGAAAGGAATTTCCAAACAACAAAATACCCCTGGTGGATTATGGAAAGAACCCAGGAATCCTGAGTAATCTTTAGCCAAACAGGAAGGGTGAGACAGAGGTGGAGAGAAAAAGGAAAGTGGCTGGAAAGAATAGGATAGTCAGACAGCACCTAGTTTATCAGGAAAAAGAGGCACTAGAAGTCTGAGTAGCCTTCACAGGAGGAGACTGCTTACCACCCTTTTTACCCTTAGGAGGGCAAGATTGCTTGGGAACAAAGGCTGGCATATTGGGGTAGTTTATCTGAAATTTAGCCACAGCTGAAACAAACACATGTTTAAGTTACTGTACAGCCTTGACCTTATCCCGAAGGGACTTAAACAAATCAGCAGCAGCTTCACCAAATAAGTGTTTATTACCTAGAGGAGCAATCATCAACTTAGCCTTAATATCACCAGGCAAAGGTTAAAGCCAAAGCCATGAATACCTCATCACTGACCCAAAAGCAGCATCCCTAGAATAAGCATCTGCTGCATCATAACCACATTTGATAAAATGATGAGCCACCTGGGAGTACGTCCCTAAAAGGGAAAGTGCAGAAGTTTTACCCTCAGTCTGGAAGATCAGAAATAACTTGACAGGCCTGGGATAAGAGAGCCAACAAGTACCTGGACATATGGGTCTGACAATTAATGGCCCAAAAAGTAAAGGTAGTAGAGATATAGACCTTCTTACCTAGCCTCTCCATGGTTCTACTATCTTTATCAGACAGCAGTAACTTAGAGAAGAAAGCAACTGAGATGACTTGTCAGAAGTTACACACAACACTGAGGGGTCAGCAGACAGACACTTGTAGAACAATTTACAGTCCCTAGTCACCCTATAGAATCTATCAGGCTTCTTGGGGGCAGGAGGCTGAGTCTCTAGAGCCTTAGAAGCATTAGATAATGCATCCAGCAAGGCAACCAAAACAGGAAGAACACCAAACGGTCTTGGCGAATCCATCTACAGCAACTCATAAAATCTTTTTTGTATCTTAAAAACCTGAGCACAACACCATTTAAGGAAATCCATCATTATAAAGATAGTGTCCTCAAAAGAAATCTCTTCAGAGGGAGTATCAGAACTGATAGATTTCTGTTCTTCTGATCCAAAATCCAAAGGAGAAGGAATCTGAGAGGAGTGAGCAAGGGATTCCTCATTTGAATCTGACTCCTCCTCAGAGGAATCTTATTCTCTGGGTCTTTTAAATGGGATAGAGGATCAAGACAGGGGTTGGAACAGAAACTCCCTGAGGAGGTTTTAAAGCAATCAAAGCACTAAACAAGTACTGAGTGAAGGACTGTCATTCACTCTGTGGATCCTTAGAGGCAAAAGAAATATGTTTAGTCTTTTGCTTTTTCTTCAATGGGATGTCTACCTTATAGAATTTAGAAAGCTCTGAACCAAGACGGCTTTTAATCATGGTACTAGACACTTCTTCTCTGACTAAGATTTGAGGAAGCCCCCTATGCCCCTTGGAAATAATCAATTGTGGTTCCCCCTGAATGTCCGAAGCAGACACCTGCAATGTCTTCTCAGACATGCTTAAAGTCAGATCCCTGTTGGCCTCAAACCCGGTTGTGGCAGCAGAATCCAATGATAAAACCGGGTGAACCTCCAGGAATTTATTCGCCTCTGGAAAGACATTCGGTGGAAGGCTGAACAGCAGAAGATTCTGGCCTACATTTCTTAGACTTCTTCTTCACAGCCAGCTGTATTCTGGAGCGGGAAGTGCCCGCCATCATATCCTTAGCAATAAGCTTAAAATGCTGGTTTTCAAGATAAATAGCCAAAGAAGAAAGTCTACTACAAACAGTCTTAGGAACAAAGGCCTGACAGACAGAGCAGGACATATGGTCATGTGAAGCACCAAGGCAAAACACACTGTTCATAGCAGCCTTTATGGGGAATCTGTCACCCACACTGATATTTACCCTTCTTGGATGACATGAAACCCCACAAGCAACAATATAATAAAAAGAAGATAAGTAAAACCAAAGCCCAATGGGGCACTTACCTGCAATGGCTTGGTAAACCAGTTACGGAATGGGCTTTCAGACCAACGATCAAGAGATGGCATTCTGACTGGTTCCAAAGAAGTACTGAGGATGGTACATCCAGATGTCACCATTATGCCCTATGCTACGCGAGGAGCATACATGTGACGTTTAAAGTACCTTAAAGCATCCTAAAGGCTTTGGTATACTGTCCGGATGTTTTGCCGCTCTTGGCAGGGGATCCCTATTGAAATGGAAGGACATCACCTAGACATAGCTAGTGCCTAACACTCTACTGCAAGACAGCTTACACCAGTATTTCTTAAATTA
Organism: Protopterus annectens; assembly: GCF_019279795.1. Taxonomy (NCBI): domain Eukaryota; kingdom Metazoa; phylum Chordata; order Ceratodontiformes; family Protopteridae; genus Protopterus; species Protopterus annectens. The sequence continues at coordinate 571,269,798 of NC_056744.1, read as the reverse complement.
ACAAGAATGGAAAGTATATATTCATCCTTATGATGTGGTCTGCTAGGAAGCATTCTGCAGGAGGCAAATGCTGTGATGTCCTCTTCTGACAGTGCAGTTTGGCATATTTTTGCATTTTTTTTCATATTCCTGGTATACTGCTTATCATGTCGGCCCTCAAAGTCATAGCAGAGACTGTCAAACATTAATGCAGAGGGCCACAAACCATACCAGTTATGGTCTGTCTATGTACGATTCTGCAGACAATGATAGACTGGGAAATTACACAAGTAAATTCAGGAAAGGAACAATAAAAGAACATTAACTCCTATTCTAATGTGAAATGGATATGCTTTGCATATTAACATTCTGTCAATGGACATACTTTGCATATTAACACACAGCTTGTATTTATAAAGTAGAATACTAAGTTTGTATTTGAACATGAACACAAGTATTCAATTTACAAGTTACGCTGCTGCTCTCATTTTTTGTAAAGCGCTTTTGATAAGCTCTTTACGAAATGTTATACTACAGTTGTCAGAAATGTAAACACTGCACAGATAAATTTAACCGTTGCTTGATATTTGTGTTCTTTACTTTTGTAGCACTCTGGATATTCCTACTTTACACTCATATTTACACATAATGTTCTGTCTACAGATGAACTACGGACAAATCTTACTAGAAGGTGAAAGGAAGCATAAGGACTACAGCACAGCAACAGCAATGATACAATAGATACATTAGTATTCAAGAAAAATGTGAGCTGTTCAGTCATTTGCTCCACTCTACAGTTTCATGGCTGTCACCTTGACGTACATCTACCCTCAACATCACATTTCACTTTTCCTGCATATTGAGGGATTTGCTTCCCTTAGACACCAATGACTAAACAACCTGAGTGATGAAGTGGTAAGGAAGTCACTTCACTGTCTTGCTAGGTCAATGTCAAGACAGAAAGACCAGTAAGAGAGTGCAAACAACCTGTCATGGAAGTGCAGAGCAGACATTGCTGCAAGGTTTCAAATCCGTGCACTATGAAAAAAGCAGAACAAAGCAAACTCAACATACAATGCAATAAATTATATATGTGCCACACTTTAAGATATCCATTCAAGGCAACAAACTGGAGAGCCTATCCAGATACACTGGGATGGTGGGAGAGTAATGAGCACCCAATGGAAAGAGTTCTCCCTCACAGATAAGCTAAGACAGTAAATACATACCTTTACACAGGACTCTGAAAGCCTTCTACAGTGGGTACAAGGTGAAAAGAATTCTAGCCTCCTACGCAGTAGACCGGGGTTCAGTTCCTGGCCAATGCAGTGTCTCATTTGTATTTCACACTGAGCTGAACGGAGGAGGGGCACTGACCACAACTCTCATCTGTGATATATAACAATAAGTATCCCGTTTCCTTGCTTATTATTAATAGTTATGCCTTACTCTTACCATTTATTGCGCTTTTTATTGTCTGCTGCCTAGTTTTTACTATATTTTATTGCTATAAACTAATCTGCACTGTTGTACTGCAACTGTCTGCCTTACTGGGCCTGTTAAATCACTTTTGTTACTAACTCACTGTTTGCAAAGCTTTTTTAGCTAGTTTCACTGGGTGAAATGTATTAATTGGAAATTTTCTCCATTTGTTAAGCATCTGTATGTTCTGATTTTCCTGCCAAGGAATGCATCATCTAACTGATTTGTTTGCAGTTAAAAGCATTCTCTAGAGTATCATTGCTCCTTTTTCTGTTTAAAACTTTCATTCAGTGTCTCACTGCTGTTTTTCTGCTGTAATAAACATTTCTGTAGAATTTTCTGCCTAAAACAGTGTAGCTAGTAGCTGTAGCATAGTTTTCCACTGTCCCTCCCTATTGTTGTCTTGGTTTCAAACTTTGTTCGGTTTAAAACTTTGATTTAGTGTCTCACTGCTGTTTTTTTCTGTGATAAAAAATTCTGTATTGTTTTCTGGCAAAAATAGTGTAGCTAGTAGCTGTATAGTCCAGTATTAGGATTGCTATCTCTAGGCCTGGTTATTTGTTTGCAGTGGTTGTTTGTTCTGAGCACATTTTCCAGGCCATCTTGGATTAGCAGAAGGCTTTCTTCACTTTAATGAGAGTATCATGTCGATTGGCCACTGGCTGATAAAGGTTGGCTGGTCTAGGGCTTGGAGTAAGCACCTCATTGGTTTATTTAAGCTTTTTTAAATTTGTTTTAAGTTTAAACCTTCTGCACTACCTTTGGGAGGGTTTCTGCTATTTCACACTGAGCTAAATGGAGGAGAGGCTCTGACCACAACTCTGATCTGTGATATATAACAATAAGTATCCTGTTTTCTTGCTTATTTTTTACTAGTTATTGCTTACTCTTACAATTTATTGCATTTTTGCTGTCTGCTGCCTACTTTTTATTGCACTTTTTATTGTCTGCTGCCTACATTGCACTGTATTTTATTACTATAAAACTAATCTGCACTGTTGCACTGCAAATGTGTGCTTTACTGGGCCTGTTAAAATCACTTTTGCTACTGACTCACTATTTGTAAAGCTTTTTTAGTTAGTTTCACTTTGTGAAAAGTATTAATTGGAACTTTTCTCCATTTGTTTTCTGTAATATGTAATAAACATTTCTGTAGTGTTTTCTGCCTAAAATAGTGCTCCCTATTGTTGTCTTGGTTTTAAACAAGGCCAACCTCCTTAACTGCTTAACCTTGAATTATCTTCTAATTTCTTAACCTTGAATTATATTCTGTTCTTCCTTTTCTCCCTTTCCACTTTCTTAGTATCTGGTGTCATTCCAGGGGGATCCAGTACCTGACAGCCTGGGAAGATATGATCGACAGACCACAATGCTTTGCTAGAGATGGCCTGCATCTGTCTCGCTTGGGCTTCAGGCTTCTGGCAAAGGCCTCTGCCTCCCCCATGGTGCCTTTTTTTGGAAGTCATGAGATCAATACAACCAACATAAAAATTTCAACAAAGTGCAAATTAAAGGTCATGCTGCTAAACGCTAGGAGTCTATAAACATGAAACTGCACTTATTGCAATAATTTTTAACTCTGGACGATATTGACATTTGCGCAGTCACAGAAATTTGGTTCAAAGCTGCGGACAGCACCCCAGCCTTATCTGGTTATTCATATTACCATACATTCAGACCCCAAAGTGTGGGCAACAAACCCAAAAGAAGTGGAGTTTCAATACATATTAAAGACACACGCACCAATAGGCTGGTCAAACAGTATGATGCACAGGAGACACTCCAGGTGCAGTTAACCATTGACAAGACCCCTATTCAAATGATAGCTAGCTAGAGGCCCCTAAATTTGCCTCAAAATGCCCACTTCACCTATCTGGGCCTCTTCGAATCTATCAAGATTCAACCCTTTACTCTGATCCTGGGCAACATTAAATACCCAACCATAGATTGGAAAAACTATTCATGCCAGAACACAAATGCCCAGAGATTCCTCAACTTTATCAATGCAAATGCCTTGGAACACCTAGTCGATACCCCCACAAAAGGTGATAATATCTTGAACTTGGTATTAACCAACATGAGTAACCACTGCAGCACCTCTACAGTATCATCTTCCCTGGTAAGATCCGACCATAAAGCGGTCACTTTTGAAGTTGGCATCTCCCCTGACCCCCTTCCTCTAGCGAGGGTCAAACAAAAAAACTTCAACAATGCTGATTACAACCTCCTAAGGGATGGTATAAACAGTTTCACAGCCTCCACCCCTCTGTAGGAACTGGCACCAATGTTCAAAATCTACACCAAAGTACTATACGAGCACTTATATAGATGCATGGAATGAGGAATACCTGACGGGACAAAAATCATTCCTCGCAAGGAAGAGTGAACCTGTCTGGTGAACATCTGGAATAAATAAACTATATAATAAAAGGGAAAAATTGCTGTTCAGGACCAAGAAGGAGCAGGTGCCCAATTGGAAGCAATCTCTCCTTAGCCTAAACAAGCAAATAAAAGCACTTGTGAAATCCTTTAAAGCCAGCTTTTGAGTCCAAATTGGCCACATCTACAAAAGAAAACCATAAGGTCTTCTTCACATATGTCCAGAATCTCAAAGGAAGCACCCAGATCTGTTCAGAACTGGTGGTCAAGGACACCACATACACAAATACTATAGATATAGCCAACCTACTGGCTGACAGATTCAGTGAAAACTTCACCCCGCTGTCTCCCCCATCAGTAAATCAGGACATCACCAGTACCTGCCCCCCTCCCCTTATCTCTAGGGAATAGGTCATCACTGCCCTCTCAAAAGCAAAATATACAGTCCCATGGGACCCAATAACATCCCAGGCTGCATCCTACATGAACTCAGGCATGAACTTGCAGCAAAAGTAGGCACCCTATTCAACCAAAACCAGAGTACCAGCTTTGTACTAGCCGAGTGGGGGACACCCGCTGTCATCTCTTCACACAAAGGTGGAGCGTCCACCAATCTGGGAAATTATAGACCCATCAGCCTAACTTGCCTAATCTGCAAGGCCATGGAGCGGATTATTAAGGACCTCATTAACAGGAACATTGGCAACCTCCAAACACTAGACCCCACACAGTTTGGCTTTGTCAAGGGGAGGTTATGCCTGATGAATCTGGTCGACTTCTTTGAGACAATCACCAAAGCCACCGACGAGGTAAAGACAGTGCACACTGCCTACCTTGACCTTGCCAAAGCCTTCAACACTATTCCCCACTCAGGCATAATTGCTAAAATCTCTCAACTAAGCATCAATCCGTAAGTTACCAGATGGGTAGCAAACTGGCTCACTGATAGAACCCGCCTAATCAAAATAGGGGAAGCCACCTCAAGCAGTAGACCTTTAATGAGTGGTGTACCCTAGGGAACGGTCTTGGGGCCTCTGTTATTCGTGATATACTTCTCAGAGGTGCCGGCCAAAATCAGTGGGCTATGACCGACCAAGTTTGCAGATCACTGCAAGCTGGGTGCGGTCATCAATTCTCCAAGTGATGTGGACATCCTCCAAGAGGGTCTCACCCAAACAAATGCCTGGTGCAGGAAGTATAGCCTCAAGCTGAATGCCAAAAAATGCATCATCATCCCCTTTGAGGAGAGTGACATCCACACACATTATCACATTAATAATGTTTTAAGCACACAATCAGTCATGAGGAATTTGGGCACCCAGGGTGATAGCAACCTGACTTTTGACCATCATGTTGCTTCCGCTATACGGAAAGCTTTCAACATGGCTACATCATAAGTAAGGGTATCTCATCCAGGTACAAGGAGGTCATAACATCCCTGTATTCTTCCCTTATAAGGCCAATTATTGAGTACAATGCCCCCTTCGGCATGTACCTTGCAAAGCACATGCAGCAGCTGGAGAAACAACACAGGCTCCTCACAAGGAGAGTCCAGGGCCTCAAAGATCTACCCTACACAGATAGGCTAAAAACCCTGTCTGTCTATTCAGTTTCATACAGACTCCTCAGAAGTGACCTCTGTCTGGCATATACAGCAATCTCAGACCCCGCCTTGATGGGAATGCTGCATATCCACAAGTCAAGCTCCACTCGAGCAACCTTCACACACAATCTCAACCTGATTTGTGACATCAACAGGACTTGTTGCCGGGACAGATTTGTGACCCACAGACTCCCCCATCTGTGGAATAGACTCCCTCTCCATGTCAAGCACAGTACTTCATTATCCCTTTTTAAACGAAAACTGGATGGGAAGCAGAAAATACACCCCTGGGATTCCACCTGTGTCCCTGCTGGACAGGGGCTTTGGGTGCTGACTTCTCTAAACAAGGGCTAAACGCTTGGCTAGGCTTATAAGGGTCTCAGGGCCAACAACCTAGTAACTTCCTATGATCCTAAAATTAAGTTTTTCAGGACTGTGAACAAGAGGAAGGCCTAATGGCAAGGGTACACTGGTACAGAAAACAGATATTACAAGTACAATATGCCACTGTAGGCCCAATTCCTGATACAAATATATGCAGTGAAGTCAGTTGTACAGCAAATAATGGAAGTGACCTCACCCCTGGAAATGAGGTTTCTGACAGCATTTTCCAGCAAGTGGCTTGTTGTGTAATGGTAAACAATAATGTAGCTAGCCTGCCTCTCTGAACATGGAACAAAGTTACAAACAACTGCTGTGTCTTTCTCAGATTGTGTACCCGAGCAGGCTGTGAACATTCAAAGTATGAAGGCCTCTCTTTTTCTCTATCTCTCCTGATTCTATTTTTGCAAAGAAAACAGGGAGCTGACTGAAACAGTTTAAAAACACTTTTGACATGGGACCTCAAAGATGGCAGACGACTGTGCAACATGTTGATTAGAGCCAGTAAAACTTATAAATTTTGGTAAAACTGGCTTACATGCCAGTAATTACACTATCTATATGCCAGCAAAGAAGTTGTTTGAAAGAAAAAAAAATGAAAAATCTAATTGTAAAACAAGATGAACATCTCTGTCTGGCAGCAAGCTCACAGTTCTTCAGCAAAAGGCAGTATGTGATGCAGTTTTAAACAGGAAATATCTTCAAGTAATTTAGGGGAAAAATAAATCAAATGCATTTAGAGGTATTTAAAATAAGTAGGACATTGGAGGAACATATAAAGTCAAAGAACAAAAGGCTGAAAAAAACAGAACATTCTAATGACAGAATATTCAAAAGAAAATCAGGATTTTCTGAATGAAAACTGCTTCAATGAAGATCAACAATTATAATGGGTGCAGCAGGCAGTAAAACAAAAGGCAAACAAAATGATGTGCACAGGCTGTACAGTGCAGAAAAAGTTCTAAGATAATTTTAACTCTACTTTTAATCCTCTAAAGAAACCAAATATTAAAGCATTTTCACCTGAAAAATATGTCTTTTGTGGATCTCTCCACTGGTGGGTTAACCAGCTGCTCTCTTAGTAAATCCTGTGAGCAATTGTAGACATAGACTGGAAAACAAGGACGGTTGTGGTCAGTGGTATCGACATGAGATGCTTGGCGACCAAAAGTGATGTGAATTTCTTTCTTCAGTAGCCCTGAGAACTCTCTCTGGTCCAGTCCTGAGTCAGCTGTGCAAAGAAACACATATGATGAGATCATACACGACATTCTGAACTGCTAAATTTGTACTACACACTAATTATTTCAAGTTTCAGTTTTCCAATTGCAATAAAATGATTTTCACAAGCACAATTAACAAATGTGTAAAAAGTCCTACAAGATTCCCAAATTCCCAAGCCTGAATGACGCCTGATCCAGCCTAGATTTGTAGAGCATGATTGGGGTGCTAGAGGACCCAACACTGGTAGGGCTAGGTAGAAATGGAGTGGAATGATGGGATATGACCCTCTCATCTCTCTGAACAGGGAGAGAGGGGTTGCACTCACCCCTAGAGTAGACAAGGCAGTGTCAGCTTCTCATGCCTACAGGGTGGGGCAGGGATACCTGGAGGGAAAGTGCCTGTGAAGACACGTCCTTTGCTGTTATCTCATTGCAAGATCCTCTCCTCTGACTCACCAACTGTGGGGATTAGAGATGGGGGAAGCTAAAGCAGAACAACCTTGAAACACTACTGATGACTGTGTGAATGCTGGCCCCTCCCAGCTGACCCAAACCCCTGTGATGGGGAACAAAAGAAACTATTAGCTGTAGAGGGGGCTGATGACCGATAGTCACAGGGGGCAAAGACTGCAAAAAATAAATAATGCCAGGTGTAATCACAGGAATCTTAAGTAATCAACTATTTTTCCTTCTTGGTGGCTTAACAGTCTAAAATGTGCCTGGTTCTGATGAGCAGAGGGTTGGAATCACAGATGTGACCCAGGTGGCCGAGGTTCAATAAGCAGCCTCAGTAATCGAAAAGCCAAGGAGGGAAGAGGAAGGAGTGAAGAGGTTTTGCCTGCTCTCCTCCTCCTGGTGGAGACTGGACAGATAACTTATGCTTGAGAAGGAGGGACAGGCCTACTTGGAGAAAATGCCCATTGGGGAAGTCAAAGGATGTCCTCTGCCAACAGTCCATTGCATGCTCCTCCGCTTCACCTTGCCAGGTGTGCTCAGTGGAGAGTTAGGATATAAAAATATTAGCAAAACTGTGAAATCAGTCCCAGTGGCTGTCTGAGTGATGACCCCATCTCAGCAAAACTTCACCCCAGTGATGGAGAAATGGATGGGCCAAACGGCCAAGAGGGGAATGATGAATGACAGATAAGAGATAAAAAGAGCAAAAAAATATCTAAAATAAAAAAAAAAATCAGTGATAATTTTTAAAGTGATTTGTTACAGTTCTTTTTAAAGTGCTCTGCTTTTGTTTTGCATGCATTACAACAGTAGTATCACTTATTGTAGTGGCAAATGTTGTGTGTGTTTTCTTTAGTGGAGTTGTTTTTTCCAAGCTAAAACTGTCGAGACAAAGCCTCCACCGGCATTCTGAAACTTACGTTTCTGAAACTCCGCCCCTAGCATGATTTTTTTACTTATTTTATTTTACATTTGTTTACCGGGACTGTCTGATTGGGCTAATATATTTTCAGAAGATGCGCGGGGAGAAAAGCTTCACACTAACTTAACAGAGTTACAGCGAAATAAAGTTATTACAAAGCCTAACACAGACAAACGACATTTTATTTATTTGACATTTTAACTGGGAACGTCTGACTGGGTAATAAATACCCATTTTCAGCAAAGGCCCTGGAAGAAAATCTCCAGAGAGCTAAATAACTTCAAGTAAGACACTAGCACAAATGTAAGTTAAAAAAAACATACATAACATATAGTGGAATACATAGAATTCATTAAAGCATGAGGAGACACTAAGTAAAAATTCAGCTTCATTTCATACAGTAAGAACCTATACATACACAGTGCAAACATTTGGACAGCTAAAACTAATTGAAAATGAACACTATCAACATATGACGTATACACAAATTGCAGTTCACAGAGATTACATTAAATACTGCGGTGGTGGTGCTGCGGTAGCGTTGTCGCCTCACAGTTAGACATTGCCCGTTCGATTCTCAGTTAGAGCGTCTACTGTGTGACAACATGCGTGAATGGAAATTCCTTCGTTGAAGGTTGTGCGTTAGGGCCCGGCAAGCCAGCAGGTAAATCTCTACTGCCAATCATTAGCGGACCGGAGTTCCGCTGTGGCGACCCCTAACCGGGAAAAGCGGAAAGACACACACACACACACACACACACACACACACACACACAGATGACATTAAATATATGATATCACGTTGGGTTAACAGTGCTACAATAAATGAAACACACAAAAGAAAAACAAAGACTCTCGGAAATAAAGTGCAAAAACAGCTTTGGTGGTGACTCCTGGCACCTCGGCTAAAAAGTCTTCAAGGGATAATTTGTTACACCAAAATCACATTTTTTATATTGAATTACATGATATTAATTAATTAAATTATACACCCATTTCATTTAACGTGACTTTGAACCATTTCTAAAACTACCTGTTAACCTTTTTCCCATACCTACTTTATACATTCTTATTACCTAATATTTCTTATACAAAACTTTTTAAATTAATTTCTGATAACCAAATTAATTTATTAAATTAATCAAGTTATCAGAAATTAATTTTAAAAGTTTTGTATAAGAACTGTATAAATATTCATTGTTTTCCATTTCATTCTAAATCATATCCATCTTCACAGTCATCTTCCTGGTATTCCATAGCTCGCTGACTTTCCTCCATATTTAACTATGATTTTCTCCACTTGTGCTTGGTTGTGACTACTCAGGCTCTGTTTTTTTATTGAAAGTCTTTTTGGTCTTCTTCATGAATATTTTTATTGTTTATATTAACCATTTTCCTATCTTAATAAAGGGGCTAAACCACTTTTCTTGAATTATGGCTCAGGAGAGAATGCAGACTTGTCTACTCATTCTCGTGCCATGCCACTATTATATTTCTTATTAAGCTAAAACACTGAGGCACATCAAGAAGAAAAGACCAAAGGTATAGTTAAGTAGACTTCTGTCTCCAAGTCATATGTATCATCACAGCCTTTTATACAAATGAGACATTAAGAATATGAGGTCTACCAATGCCCTAGCTAGACACATTATTAAAAATCCACACCACAAGTTTAGATTTGTGGTGTTACAACAGTTAGTGAAGGACAGGCAGGGTAGGGTGTTAGACCTGGATTTAGATATTTGTGAATTAAGGTGGCAATTGAGGTTGGATGCCACTATTTTTCCTGGTGTCAATGACAGTATTAGTATAGCAGCCATACTTAAACTAAAACATATTTTAGGTTAATATATATACTATTAGTGCATGAGGCAATTTAACTTTTTGACAAATTGTTAGTAATATTTTGGCAATTTTTGCTGTTTTTACAAAGTCTGTGTTACAATTTTAAATAAGTAGTTGATGTGTTTAACAAATGGTTAGGCTTGTTGAAACACTATACATACCAATTAATTATTAATTTTTAGTTAATGACAATGTACTTTTAACTTATTAGTCAGTTTTAATTGCTTGATTGTTCAATGGGGAGGGGTATAAAAAGGTTGAGTTGGTGATGATTATTGTTCTGAAGAAGTCTAACAGCAGTTAGATGAAAGTGCTAAACCTGTGGAGTTTGTGAATAAAGAGTTTTGCACAAGCCTTCGTGTCCAGGGTGCCTTCATAATTGTAAGTTTTAGTCCCTTTTATACAAATGAGTATCATTAGCAGGTTACACCTTGTACTACAGACTGAACAAACAATTTTACAGTTTGGAAAGTGGGGAACCATGTTGTGACCCTTGCCCCATCCAGTACTAAAATACACAATGCTGGCAGGTCTTAAATGCTCATTGTGGTCAGAAACTGGAAAAAAGCATATGTAGATATTATTTTAATATTCTATGGTACACAAAGCATAGCTTTCTGCACAACTGTGTACAGCATACATAATAGCCTTGTAATCCATACAAAGCTATATTTCAGTATGAAAAGAAATGTAACAAGTTGGGAAAATATAACTGCTCATTCAAAAGGGAAATACAAAAGAACTGAACTGAGTTGTACTTAAGTTCTACTGAATTAAAAACAATGTACATAATTCTTTAAAAAGTAAAATATACTTGACTTTTTAGCAAATGTAACACTGGTGAAAAAGTGTGAAAAACTGTACATAGAAAAATTGTACACATGCTACTGTGGGAAGGCACTGCAGCTTGGAAGTGTACCTATCTCTGATGTGCAAGTTATATGTCCCCTTTCTGGAAAACTGTCTGCATGTACAAAATTATTTTGGACAAATTTCAATCACTGTTGGCAAGACTGCAGTGGAAGGTACTGGGGCTCACTCTAAGGTGGGTGAAATTCTGGGAAGCCAGGAACTATATCTCAGATCTGTAGGTGTACACTGTAAAGTTTATATGAGTATAGCAGACACTGGTTACTTCAGCAGCAGAAATGTTTATTTACGATATGCCCTTGATCACTTGTTCCTTACATATAAACTTAGCTTGTAAATGTGTAGATTATGAATCCATACCTCCCCTAGTCATACATTTGGTGGCAGTTGGTGGGATTAATATGCCAAAAAATGACACATTATCTGGTAGTAACAGATGGGATTTACATTCAGGTTTGCCATGTATTTTGTATGGTTGTGGTGACGACATCATATATTAGAAATGCATATCTATTCTATTCTGTCACAGAAAGTGTGCACCCTTACAGCCAATACAGCAATATATCTTGTACAGCTTTTATTTCATACCTTAGACTGAATATTTTGGAAAAAGGCCAAAATCAGCGTGGTATGAAAAAATGGCACAGTCACACCTGGCTAAAAAAAGAAAGGAAATTCTGTATGTCAATATGACCAAGGATGACATAACAGCTGTCTTGGATGGAACTAAGGCTCAGTCCAATGAAACAGAAGCATGCAGCAAAATAACTCAAGTCTGTTTCCAGATAACATTGAAATACACACTGAGCTGAAAACAAAATGGCGCTGGATACAAAATGCCTGGAAAACAGCCGAGAAAATGGAACTGTTTCAGGTATAGGACAAAGACAGGGCACACCAATACAATAAGAAACTGGAGGGTCTTCAAAGGCACATGAGCAATGGGGGATAAAAAAAAGAAAAAGTCTTCTGTGCCTTGGCAAGTACTAAACTGTTTCCTCAGTATAAATGGGGGTGGGGGTGATTCTGACAGTTTTACTCTAGTCTAGCACTTGAATGTATATTTAATCAGCACCAGATTGAGAAGGAACAATGGGGCGGGGGGGTTAAACTTCTTTGCTCGTGTGTAATGCACTGCATGCATTAACTAAAATGACTTACATGGACTGCTTTAATTATGATGTAGATAAACATCATTTATTTTAATGTTTGAAACTTACTCTCAAAGCTAAAGGAGAAAATGTATTGAATAATAATTGCACAGAACAATGTTAGCAATTTTATTACAAAAATAAGCATTTACTTCCCATAAGTAGGTGAGTGAATATCAAAGTACTACTACCAAAATGTTCAGAGATATTACAATATCAAGAACTGTCATTTAAATATCAGACAAAACAATTTGCATATTTTATTACAATTGACAATTGATGGCTCTAACTTGGAAGAGCCTCTTGGTCCTGAAAAGGCTACATTGCTAAAGACATTAAGCCTCATGACTTTAAGTCAGAATCCAGCCTTTGGTTGATGAACTCTCCAATGAATGGGCTGACATTCAACATCAAAATTTAACAAAGACCAATCTGATTATCATTGCTGAATTTGAGATTATTTTTGGTTTATCTAATAACAATAGGTCTTGAGGCATTGTCCTATTGGTTAACAACAAATGGGGTCTTCAGTTTACATTACATTATGACACCAATGTTCAGAGATATTACAGCCATTAATTTCACCACTCTTTTATGTAACTGACCAAATCACAGTTGCTACTTCACAATATCTAACTATCAGACTGTTACGGCCCTCTCCACTACAACCTCAGTCTCCTTTTTACCTGGACCTCCTCAATACTGCTTTATAATTTGTAACCATCTTCATCTTATAATTACTTCACTGTCTCCTACTCCATATCTACTTACAGCTGATTCCATTTGAAAGTTACTACACTCTTATAAGGTTTATATTAGCTAATATTTTTCTGTAATCTTGTTTTAGATGTCATGTTTTAATTAACTTTCATATCATTACTATTCTTTATATGTACACTTATTCTATGTATGTACATATATTACTTTTGATTAACTGTCATATCATTATTAGTCTATGTATTTATTATTTTTTTTTATCTATTTCATTTATTTTACATTTGTTAACCGGGATAGTCCAACTGGATACAAGTCCATTTTCAGCGGAGGCCCAGGGAGAAAAGCTCCACATTGTAAATAATTGACACTTAAGTATGTAGTTACATAGAAATCAACACATTTAAGAAATCACTAACAATTTATAGTCAAGGTTCGATGTAATTGAAGCAAATATTGTGGGTTTATGGTAGTCATATAGAGATGACATTATACATGTTAGAAGTGTGTAAGCGAGAAAGACATGTATTTCAAGGTTGAATGTAAGAATACTAGTTAAGATTAAAGGTGGTTAGCTAAGAAGGAAAGTTTTTGTGAATAGAATATAGAGGGGGAGAAGAGTGTAGGGTCAGAATGGGTAGGAATCAAGCTATATTCCTGATAATAGTATTCTAAAGTTTGTAGAGAAGTGTATGTTGTTTGGGTTGGGGAAAGTTATTAATGGGTATTTCACCTCTGTGAGCTAAGTTTATCTTATCTTTGTCATAAATATATATATATATATATATATATATATATATATATATTTTTTTTTTTTGGTTAGTCTAGGTGGAGACATGGACATAACTATGTATTTTCTTACCTATTTGTTATTTTTTGGTTAGTCTGGGTTAAGACATGGACATAGCCAATCCCGGTTTACATAGATATTTAGGGATGTTTTAAATTGGGGCAGGGAGGATATAGTTGTTAGTTCAGCAGGAAGTAGGTTCCCTTTTTTTTCCAGCAGAGTTGGAGAATAAAGATTCACCAGCTGAGTTGCTGACTTTGGTTGTTTGTACTAGCATTCTGTTAGATGAGCGGAGGGACGCTAGGCTGTAGGGGGTAATAATATCAGACAGAATGAGAGTACTGGTAGGTAGATAGAGGGTTTTATGTATAACTATGAGTTGGTTATAATGCAGCTGATTGGGTAGTTCTAGCCAGCCTAGTTTGTGAAGATTTTGACAGTGGTGGGTTCTATAGGCTGACCCTGTGGCAAATCTAGCTATACTGTTATAGCAGGTACTGATTTTGTTAAGGTTTGAGATTTGTAAGGATGGGTGAGGTGTAGAGAAGGGTTGACAGCAGATGTGTCTGAGCTATGGCAGTTCTGGCAGATGGGGTTAAGAATTGTTTAATCCTATACAAGGAGCCTATTGTTTTAACTGTTTTTATGGTTTTGTCTTTATGGGCGTCATACTTCAGATTATTATCAATGATTACTCCAAGTAGTTTAGTGAAAGGTTCAGGGGAGATTATGGTGCCACTGTTAGATGAAATTGCAATTTTTGGTAATGTTAAATTATGGGTAGGGGAGAAAAGAAGAAGTTTGGTTTTGTTTGGGTTAAGCAGGAGGAGACGATTATTCAGCCAGTTTTCTACTTTATTAAAGGTGATTTGGGATAGGGATTGTAGTTCTGTGGGAGTGGAAGCAGAGCAGATAAGTGTGGCGTCATCTGCATACTGTATACAAGTTGTATCTGGGATAACATTGGGTAGGTCATTTATGAAAATAGTGAAAAGGAGGGGACCCAATATAGAGCCTTGAGGTACTCCAAGGTTGACAGGTAGAAGGGGGGATAGATTGTCTTTCCATAGAGCAGCTTGTTGTCTGCCATGGAGGTAAGAGTGGAACCAGTTGATTACTGGGTTGTCTAAGGAAAGTGATTTTAGAGAGTCTAGGAGTAGGTGATGATTTACCATGTCGAATGCTTTTGAAAGATCGAGAAAGAGGGCAGAAGAGAGCTTATTCTGATTACGGTTGTGATTTATTGTGTGAGAAAAGGAGAGAAGGGCAGTACTTGTACTATGTGCAGGTCTAAATCCGTGCTGGGTTGGTGCTAGTAGAGTCTTCTGAGTAAGGTGTGTTAGAATTTGCTTGTGTATGCATTTTTCCATTATTTTGGCTAAGGGAGATAGTATGGCTATAGGTCTATAGTTAGAGAGTTCTGTG
Source organism: Protopterus annectens (assembly GCF_019279795.1). Lineage (NCBI taxonomy): Eukaryota > Metazoa > Chordata > Ceratodontiformes > Protopteridae > Protopterus > Protopterus annectens. The sequence continues at coordinate 571,254,578 of NC_056744.1, read as the reverse complement.
GAGGTTCCCCCTTTAAGAAGAGAAATAATGTGTGAGATTTTCCAGATGGAGGGGATGTGGGATTCTTGTATAGTACGGTTGATAAGGATGGAGATAGGGTATGCTATTTCATTAGCGGACTTTTGCAGAAACTCTGCAGGAAGTAGGTCTACTGCTAGAGTGGTGGGTTTTAGTTTTTAAGCAAGGATTTAATATAGTCTGTGGGTATAGGATCAAATTTAAAGGGTGGGATATTTGCCTGAGTGGGTGCGGTAGTAGTAGAGGAGATGGGAGATAGGTTGTTAGCAAGGGACTGGACTGTTTCTGTGTAGAAAGTATTAAAGGTCATTGCAACACTCTTAGGAGGTAGTTGAGGGGGTGAAGGTTGCTGATTTGCCTGGGTGGAACAGTTTATTCAGACATGACCAGAATTTTAGGGGCTGATTTTGGTGTTTTTGCTGTAAATTTAAATAGTAGTTTTGTTTGTCTGACACAATAGACCTTTTTGTTTCATTTCTCATTTGTTTGTATCTAATATGGGCTTGTGGGCATTTGGTGGCTCTCCAGGAGGTCCATGCTTTGTTTCTAGCAATAATGTTTTGTCTAGTACTATTGGTTAGCCATGGAACAGTTTTGTTTTTGGTTTTGATTTTTCTTGTGGGAGCATATCTGTCTAAGATGGCAAGGAATCTAGCATTGAATTCTGAGACTGATATGTATGTATGTATGTATGTACATTTATTATGCAAACATTGTATAACTGCTTTCTACTCATTCTGTAAAAATGGATCATTTCTCCCTGGGACTCCACTGAAAATGGAACTTGTGCCCATTCTGACTTACCCAGTTAGCAAAAGCAATAAATAAATAAATAACAGAAAGCTGCAGTGGTAAATGTCGCCTCACAGCAAGAGGTGCTCTGGTTCGATTCTCAGCTGGGGTGCCTTCTGTGCAGAGTCTGCATGTCCTCCCTGTATTCGCATGAGTTTCCTCTGGGTGCTCCAGTTTCCTCCCACATTCCAAAGACATGTGTCTGCAGCACAAAGTACAGTTGCATTACAGTTACCATAACTGTAGATGTTCAAGTAGATCATTGCTGCAGTACAACAAAAGAAATGAAGTGGCATCAATGGATCCTCATCTTATATGCTAATGTCTGACTGTCAATCCTCTGATGTCCTTTGGCTGGGAATGATGCAAAGGCTCTGGAGAATCAGACCAGTTGAGGGCCTCTGCACCGCAAGAAGATCCAAGGATCAGTACTGCAGCACTGACTACGAAGAACATCTAATAAGAAGAGGGATTATCCAGCACTACTCATGGATAAAAAGGGAACTCGTTGGTGGGGCAGGGGGAGTGTAAACATCACAGCAGGTTGCATTGTCTAAGGAAGAAAAAAAAGTTATGTACTCACCATGACATTTCATCTGTGTTGTCCATTTTCATTCTCCATCAACTGTTGGGTTCAGATCCTTGGATCCAACTCAGCTGCTTCCTCCAGAACACAGAACACAAACTCTCAAGCTTCTCTCTTTACCCATAATGCCCTAGTCACCTAAGATACCTCAGATCTACTTTGCAGCCCACAGACCATCAGAGCAGTGGAGAATAAGGAAGAATGGAAACTGGGGCTCAAACAAGGAGCAGAGGTTCCTCCAATACCCTTCGATCTTTCCAGGAGTAAAGCAAGGGGGGGGGATTGGTGGGTGATAAATTGAGGAAGAATGAAAAAGGCTACACAAATGGAACATTATGGTGAGTACATAACTTTTTTATCTGATGTTGTCATTTTCATTCATTACTGAGTCCCCAACTACGTAAATCCTGGGAGGGCTCCAAGGAAGGCTATTCCTGAGCATAGCTGAGCCAAAGGCTGCTCTTCCCCTAAAGACCAGGTCCAATTAGTAATTTTCAATAAAGGTATGAGTATTAGCCCAGGTTGAAGTCGCACAAATTTCATCCAAGAAAGTTTTTGAGAAAAAGGCTGAGGAAGTCACCACAAACCATGTGGTATGGGCTTTTGGTGGTTTTGGTAAGGACAAACCTGCTTTTCATAAACCAAGGTAACACAGTCAGTCAACCATTTGGCAAAAGTCACTTTAGAAACAGGCCTGCTTAACTTTGAATCAGAAAAGGAAACAATAATTGTTCAGATTTCCTCAAATCTTTGGTTCTGTGAAGGTAGAAAAGTACAGTTGTGTACACTTACCATAAATGTAGATGTTCGAGTGCATTCACTGCTGCAGTCATTACATTTGGGTAATCTTGCTGGCAGGTTGCCCTCAGTCGGCCTGAATTCCAAAGTCTTGGGTCCTGCATCAGCTGCTATCACCCTTTCCTAACGTCAGGTCGTCAGGGGTATAAAAGAAGCAGCCAATGACATTTTCTTCAGTTTTTCTTGCCCCAGATGTCAGGTGCCCCCCTAAAAGGGTAGCTAAAATTTCTATATATATATATATATATATATATATATATATATATATATATATATATATAAATACATACACCAATATAAACTTTACCTTCATCTACAAGCAAATACACCACATAGGTTGTATAAATCAGAGAAGGAAAGAAAAGCTCCAGCAGAAAAAAGGGGGATGGCGGGTGGGTAACCTGGACTGCAACAGTGAATACACTCGAACATCTACATTTATGGTAAGTGTACACAACTGTACTATGTTCTTCGTGTTTCACTGTTGTAGTCATTACATTTGGGTAGAGTCCCAAAGCTATGGTTGGGAGGCTGGGGCTAAACAGCATTAGGAGCGGCTATGAGGCCCTGCAGAACTGCAGTGGCAAAGCCTGCCCTGGATTTAGAGTAGAGTGGCAGATGATAGTGCTTTGTATAGGTGTGTGTACTGAACTCCAAGTAGCAGCCTCTAATATGTCTTTGGTTGGTAATCCCCTGAGAAAGGCTGCTGAAGTGGCTGTAGCTCTGGATGAATGTGGCCTAATGCCCTTAGGCACTGACTTGCCATGGTGTAAACAGCAGAAACGAATGCAGTGGCCTATCCACTTTGAAATAGTCTGCTTTGAGATAGCCTTTCCTTCTGATCCTGCAGCATATACCACTAGTAATTGCTCTGTCTTCCTGAAAACCTTGGTTCTGTCCAGGTAGAATCTAAGCTGTCGGTGTACATCCAAAGAATGCAGAATTCTCTCCCCCTTGTTCTATGGATTTGGATAAAAAGTTGGCAGATGAATAGTTTGGTTAAGAGCCACACTGGACACCACCTTAGGCCTAAATTTTGGGTTTGTCCTCGGAGAGACCCTGTCTGCATAAAACATGATAAAAGGTTCCACAGCCATGAGTGCCTGTAGCTCTGAAACCCGTCTTGCAGAAGTTATTGCTAGGAGCAGAGCTGTTTTCCAAGATAAAAACTTTATATCAGCAGTAGCAGCTGGCTCAAAAGGAGGCAGGGTGAATTTTTCCAAGACATAGTTTAGGTCCCATGCAGATATCGGTGATCTCCTTGGAGGCCTTAAGTTTTTGGCTCCTCTGAGGTACTGCTTTAATAAAGGATGAGAAAAGATTGGTGGCTCTGTATTGTAATCAGCCAAAATGGCTGAGGCATGAATTTTAATTGATGAAAAAGATAGGCCTTTGTCCAGCATCTTAGTTAAGTATTGCAAAATCTGATGAATATTTGGTACAGCTGTATCAGTTCCTTGTGTCTTGTTCCAAGCACAGAAGCTCTTCCATTTTCCAGCATAAGATTTTCTAGCACTAGGCCTTCTGGCTTCTAAAATGACATCCATCACAGCTTTACTGAGAGGTGTGTTTTGTATGACTACATTATCTGCCATGCTGCCAGGTTTAAAGTACTGAGTTGGCTGTGCAGGATCTGATTCTTTTGCTGGGATAGTAGATGAGATATTTGAGGTAAGGTCCAAGCTGGGCACTGAGCCAAGTTCCTTAGGATTGGATACCAGTACTGGCGGGGCCAGTCTGGGGCAATCAGTATCATCTTTGGCTTCTTCTGTCTGACCTTTAATAGTACCTTGGGGAGGAGAGGCAGTGGAGGAAAGGCATATACTGATAGGTTTTCCAGTTGAAAGATAGGGTGTCCACTTTCAGTGCTTGTCTGTGATAATTCCTTGTGCAGAATCTTTTTAGTTGGTAGTTGTGAGGGGAAGCAAATAGATCTATGTCTGGGCATCCCCATTTCCTTGTTATCATGCTGAAGACTTGTGGATCCAGCTGCCTCTCGTGGGGATCCATGAGGTTTCTGCTTAGTTCGTCTGCCAGAGTGTTTTCCTTTCCTGGCAGGAATTTTGCCTGCAGATGTACTTGGTAGGTCAATGCGGTGTCCCACAAAGTCATGGTTAGTCTGCAAAGGGGGTAAGAATGTGTGCCCCCCTGCTTGTTTATATACCACATGACTGTGGTGTTGTCTGTCTTTATCAGTAGTTGCCCCAGATGAAGTAGGTCCTTGAAGGCTGTCAGGGCATTTTGGACAGCTAGCATCTCTTTTTGATTGATATGTAGATGCATTTGGTTTGAGGACCATGTGCCCTGAATGCATCTTCCTGCCATGTGGGCCCCCCAGGCATAATCTGAAGCATCCGTTGTTAGTGTCTGCCTGGCTGGGGGTAATGTGAATGGCTGTCCCTTGTTCTGGTGACAAGCCATCGCCCACCATCAAAACTCCTGTTGCAGGCAGGGAATGAGAGTAATAAGAAGTTATGTACTCACCATAACGTTCCATCTGAGTAGGTATCTTCATTTGTCTGCAACCTTTGGGATACGGATCCGATCTCGGATCCGAGCCGGCAACTTCTATCACAGCATAGATCTGAGCTCCTAGCTCCTCCCTTTACCCATAATCCCCTACCAACCCTGACTGACCTCAGATCAAGTTTGCCCCATACCACAGCTAATACTGTGTCCCAGAGGGAACTAATCTAAAGAACCCCAAAGTAGGATCATTTTGGTCAGGGGGAAGGAGAGGGGGATGGTTGCAGACAAATGAAGATACCTACTCAGATGGAACATTATGGTGAGTACATAACTTCTTAATCTGAAGTAAGAACTTCATTTGTCAGCAACCTTTGGGACAGAGTCCCCAGCTACCTGAATCTTGGGTGGCCTTCATGGAAGAATATTCCGGAGCACTGCAGAGCCAAAAGACGCCCTACCTCGGGAGACCATATCTACTTTGTAGTGGCTGATAAAGGTATGAGACGAAGCCCAAGTGGCTGCGGAACAAATGTCATCCAGGGAAACCCTAGCCTTGAAGGCAGCCGATGTAGCAACGGCCCTAGCAGAATGAGCACGGACTCCCTGAGGTGCAGGCCTTCCCAAGCTCTGATATGCTAAGAGAATACAACTAGATATCCATCGGGAGAGGGTAACTTTAGAAACCGACTTGCCAGAGTTGGTTTTGGCAAAGGAGACAAACAACTGATCGGATTGCCTATGACCAGTAGTTCGATGAATATAAAAATGTAGTTGTCTGTGCACATCTAAAGAGTGCAGCTTATACTCTCCTTTCTTTTGATAGTTGGGGAAGAATACTGGAAGATTAATAGATTGATTAATGTTAGCTTCCGAAGATACCTTGGGTAGAAAAGACGGATTGATCCTGAGGTAAACTCTGTCTTGGTGGAAGACCAAATACGGTGTTTTGACACACAGAGCCTGGAGTTCCGAGACCCTCTTGGCTGAAGTTATGGCCACCAAAAAGGCCGTTTTCCAAGAGAGGCATTTAAGATCAACAGTGGCCGCCGGCTCGAAAGGGGGGCTAGTCAAGGACTGCAAAACTAGGGATAAATCCCATGGAGGTACCACCTCTTTGACTGGAGGCCTGAGGAGGAAGGTACCCTTAAGGAAGGTCTTACACAGCTTGGAAGTAATAAGCGGGCCAGACTCCTGCCCTACATGATAGTGTGAAATTGCTGCAAGTTGTACCTTGACCGTGGAGGAACTAGCCCCCTGGTGAAAGAGAGAGGTTAGAAAATCTAGAATCGACGCTACCGGCGCCGTAAAGGAATCTAAATGACGGTGCTCTGCCCAAATGGAAAAATGTTTCCATTTACTCTGATAGACCCTTCTGGTGGAAGGCTTGTGAGCTGCTACTACAATGGCTTTGACTGGTGATGAGATTCCGGGAGTCCTTATCAGGAGTGGAACAGGAGCAACCAAGCAGTCAGCTTGAGGTTGGCCAAGTTCGGAGTCGGAAGACCCAGGGGGTGTGAAATGAGATCCGGGAGGGGATCCAGAATCCAGGGTGGATGAATCAGGTGAGACCATAGGTAAGGGAACCACGTCTGACGAGGCCAGAATGGGCAATGAGGATCATCTTGCTCCCCAACTGACTGGCTTTCTGCAATAGTTTCAACATCAGGGGCAGAGGAGGGTAAGCATAAAGCAGACCGGGAGGCCAAGCATGAACTAGAGAGTCTCTCGGGGACTCCCCCGGAGGGGGGATCAGAGCAATGTCGTTGCATTTGGTATTTGAGGGAGAGGCAAAAAGATCGCAACAAGGTCGCCCCCATCGGGCAAATACTTGCTCTGCAACTAGAGGATTGAGAGACCATTTGTAGGGAGTCAGGATAGTACGACTGAGCCTGTCCGCTAAAATGTTGGACCGTCCCGGAATGTGCGTTGTGATGAGAAAGCGGTTGGTGGATATCGCCCATTCCCACACTCTCATGGCCTCGCGGCAGAGAGGTTAAGACCTGGTTCCCCTCTGTTTGTTGATGTACCAGACGACTGACATGTTGTCCGTCTGCACCGCAATCGTCCCCACCGGAAGAGGGTTGTGAAGTGCTTGCAACTTCAAAAGCACCACCCTCATCTCTAGGACATTGATATGCAATGAGGTCTCTATGTCGTTCCACGTGCCTTGGACTGTTCTGTCCGAATAGTGCCCCCCCATCCCAGGCGAGAAGCGTCCATGGTCACTGTGGCGACTGGCGGAGGCAGCAAGAAGGGGTGTCCCGTGTGGAGATTGGGGGACTGGAGCCACCACACAAGCGACCTTTTGCAAACCCTGCTTAGGGGAATGGGATGAGACAGGGGATTGCGAGACAGGGACCATTGTACCTGGAGGGTCCACTGTATGACCCTCATATTCAGCCGGGCCAATGGCAGCAGCGGAATTGCTGCCGCCATGGACCCTAGAGCCCCCCTCAGGTCCAGTTCCGCCGAAGGAGCTTGAAGTTGAAGGATGGCCTGCACGTGCAACCTCAGGTTCTGAAGCCGATCTGGAGTCAAGAAAGCAAGCATCAGTCTGGAGTCCAACCTCGCCCCTATGAAATCCAATACCTGTGTAGGAGCCAGGGAGGATTTGGCCATGTTGATGGTCAACCCTAAGAGTGGAGCCAGATTGAGGAAATAATCCCTGCATGAGCAAAGAAGATGCCTTGTTGGGGCGGTAAGCAGCCAGTCATCTAGGTACGGAAAGACCTGAATTCCCTGGAGTCTCAGGTGGGCTGCTATCGCTGCCAAGACCTTGGTGAACACCCTGGGGGCTGAGGTGAGACCGAAGGGAAGGGCCCTGAACTGGAAATAGCTGGCTCCCAGCCGGAAGCGGAGAAACCTCCTGGGGCGTCTGTCTACCAGAATATGATAGTACGCATCCTTGAGGTCTATTGAGCACATCCAGTTGTTCTCCCGCAGTAGTGGGAGAATAGATTGCAGTGTGACCATTGGGAACTTTACTTTTGGTACTGCCAGGTTCAAGAGAGAGAGGTACAGGATGGGCCTCGCGCGTCCCCCGTCTTTTTTGGCACCAGAAAGAACCTGGAGTAAAACCCTGATCCGAGCTGATCTGGGGGGACGGGCTGGATGGCTCTTTTTTGTAAGAGCTGCTGAATTTCTGCAGCAGCCGCCTCCCTCTGATTGGGTGGTACATCGGGGAGGCTTCTGATTCTGGGGGTTACAAGAAAGGGAATTTGGTAGCCTCTGGATATAACACGAAGCACCCAGCGATCCACTGTTATGGACTCCCACACTGCTAGGTGCCTTGAAAAACGTCCCCCGACTGCCTCCAGAGTGGAGCAGCCGGGCAACCCCTCAGGGGTTCTGCGTGGGCCTCTCAGAGAAGGGTTCTCTGGACCCAAAATTCCTGGGACACCCTCTGTCTCTAGGGCGGTGTCCTCCCTGTCCTCCTCTGCCACGAGAGGACTGGTTGTCCGGAGCAGACTGGGATTGATGCGACTTCCGGAACCACATCTTCTTCTGACCCTTTTGGTTCTTGGCAAAGGACCTCTGGGGAGCAGAGAAGCGGACTCCGATGGCAGACAACGTCTTCCCGTCTTTCTCGCTCTGGACAAGGGTGTCGCGAACGGTTTTGCCAAACAATGCAGAATCATCAAAAGGGGCATTCGCAAATGACGCCTTAAAGGGTTCCGAGAAGTCACAATGTCGGAGCCAGGCTTGCCTCCTCATGACCAGCCCGACTCCGCCTGCTCTAGCGGCTCCCTCAGTGGCGTGAGACAAAAGCCGCATAGAGGTGTTGGAAATACAATGTAGGATGGACATTCGGGAGGAGTACAGTTGCTTGTCCCCTTCCGACATGGACCCTGGGGGGGGGGGGAGCAGCGTATTCTTTGATTAGATCCCGCTGCATCCGAATGACGTGTGCCATATAGTTCATGGCCCCCATGGAGAAGGTCGCTGAACTGAAGGCCTGCTTCCCAAGGTGGTCCATCACGCGAGACTCCTTGCTCGGCAGATGAACCGTGGGGCTCTCCTGAGCCAACTCTCTCTTGGTGGCTGCCTCCACCAACATGGCATCCACAGGGGGACCTCTGCTCCAATGGGTTCCCTCTGTCGGGGGACTCAAGATTTTGTCCGGGCGCTTAGGAACCGGCTCTACAGTGTCCGGCTCCCTCCAAGCCCTAGTGGCTATAAGATCCACCAAGGGGTCGGGGGGAGGGGACACCCAAGAGGTAGATGGCCCTGCCTCGAACGCCTCTTGGAATACGGACTCATCAGAGGAAGCCTTGGGGGCAGACCACCCCCCCCTGATTCTGAGCATTTCCATGATGTCTCCAAAGGAGACATCCTCGGGGGGTGACCTTGGGGAGCCTTCCCCTTCATCCAAGTCTGTATCTTCGGTGAGGGACTCAGGGGAGTCCATGTGCCTCCTCTTGCACTTCGACTTGTGAGGAACCTCCTCGGGGGGCTGTCCGAGGAGTCCTCACCAGCAAAATCATGTTCCAATGGAACACCTAGAGGTGCTGAAGCAGGCTGCCCCGAAGGCCAGGTGAGGGGAGCCAGGACCAGCTGAGAGGGAGTGCAGGGGGGAGCCGAAGCCAGGACCGGAGGCCTGGATGTACTCAACAGTGCCCTCTCCACCACCGCGAAAGCCGAGGAGCCACTCCCTGACAGATCTGAGATCAGACTCCCACTCGGATCCGAGGCGGGGATCGGACCCGGAGCCGAGACTATCGGATCCCGAAGGACCCGCGCCCTCCGACTGGGGCGGGGCCGAAAGCACACCAAATCCCTCGGATCTGAAGCTCGGCCCACGGCTCCGAGAGGTCAGATCCGACAAACTCGAGGGAATCGTCAGAGCCAAAGTGCCTAGCACTGTCAGCTCCGACACACCCCCGGATCCAACGCGGCTCGGCTCCGAAAGCTCTGAACCCGGAAGGTGGGTCGGAGGAGCAATAGGAGCAAAAAAGGGGGTCGAGCTCCCCCCCCGGAGGGGGGGGGGAGGCAAGAGCACTCCCATCTGCATCTGGGCCTGGATGAACCTCCTCATCATCAGGTCCATGTCTGCATCTGACATACTGAAGGTGGACCTTGAGGAGGCCACAGAGGCAGGTCTGGAGTGCCACATTGATGACCTCGATGGGGACCGGGTCACCTCCTCCTCGGGTCCCGGTGAGAAGCAAGGGGATCGGATCTGAGGAGGAGACGAACCAGAAGCCCTGGAGGGAGAAGCCCGTTTGGCAGGCAGGGCCGAGGAGGAGTCCTCGGCCCACCACTTAAGGTGCTTCTCCCTCCGCTTCTCTTTCCTGGCCTCCCTCTCCTCCAGAGCCGCAGCGGGAGGTTGAGTCCCAGCCGGAGGGAGGGGGGCAGGAGTGGCCACTACCAAGGACTGGGTAGCGGTCACATAAGTACCGGAGGCAGGAGCTGGGTCTGGGGGCAAAAGGCCCGCCAGAATCAGCTTCGACCGCCGGTCCTTAAGTGCCCTGGGGTTGAACGCAGCGCAAATCACGCAACCCGAGGAGAGGTGTTCAACCCCAAGGCACCTAACGCACCGAGTGTGGCCATCAGCCGGTGAAAGCTTGTGACCACACTCGGTGCATTTCGAAAAAATGGCTTTAGGGGCCTCCGACATCACTAAAAGGAAACACACCCACTAGGCCCCTACACACACACACACACACACACACACACACACACACACACACACACACACACACACTGCGACCAGCGAGGTCAGGGAGGAGAAATAAAAGGTAAAAATTAAGCTAATTTAAGCTAAAAAATTAGCGCTAAGGGGAACCTAAACACACACAGACACTCGCTCAAAAAGAGTATAAGAAAAAAGTGAAAACTTTCTTTTCTCACAAAATCTGACCAAGAGCTCTGGAATCTAGCTGTTGCTTGAAGAGCGGCAAACTAGATCTGAGGTCAGTCAGGGTTGGTAGAGGATTATGGGTAAATGGAGGAGCTAGAAGCTCGGATCTATGCTGTGATAGAAGTTGCCGGCTCGGATCCGAGATCGGATCCGTATCCCAAAGGTTGCTGACAAATGAAGTTCCTATTTCAGATTCATTGTTTCCAGGCTGTGGCAATGTTGAGTCCAAACACTTTTTAGGTACCATTGAAGTTTCCTCATATGCAGTCTTGCATATGGAATTAGTAGGATGCAGGATGCCATGAAGTCCAAAGCCTGCAGTATTTTTCTTACAGATAACTGGGCCTTTGTTGCCAACATTTTGAAATAGGTAGTCAGATGCCTTTGTTTGTCTGGTGTGAGATAAGCCATCTGGGCAGTTGTATTTAAGCTTGCACCCAAAAATATTATCTCTTGAGAGGGTACCAGTTTTGATTTATTTTCAATTACTGTGTACCCTAGGCATGTTAGAAGTCTTTTCAGAAACACCAGATGCTGCAGAAGAATGTCCTTGTTCTCTGCTTGAATTAGACAGTCGTCCAAGTAAGGATATATTTGTATTCCTCTTTGTCTGCAGAATGCAATTACTGGTGCCAGGCACTTTGTAAAGACCCTGGGCGCAGTAGATAAGCCAAAGGGCAGTGCAGAGAATCGGTAATGCATTGAGCCAGCCTTGAATATGAGGTATCTTCTGCATGACTGTCTGACTGGACATGCAGGTAGGACTCTTAGGTCTAAAGTCACAAGCCAAGCATTCTTGCTCAGGATGGGCAGAAGCTGCTGCAAAGTCAACATTTTGAATTTTGGTATATCCAGGAATGTGCTCAGAATAGATAGATCCAGTATTGGTCTCCAAGCCTGGTCCTTTCTGGGTACCAAGAACAGTCTTGAGTAAAATCCTTGTCCCTGCTCTGGCTGTGGTACTTGCTGAATGGCCCCCATGTCCATGAGGGATGAGACTTGTTTTTGTGCCTCTGCCCATTGATTTTTTGGCAGATCTGGCCAGCCGTTTGCCTTTGGCAGGGTATGGAAATGGAACTTGTAGCCTTGTGACACTATATTTAGAACCCACTTGTCCTGGGTTATAATGTGCCAATTTTGAGAAAAAAGTGCTAATTTTCCCCCTAAGGGTGCTGCCCGGACAAAAGTGCTTGCTGCTGGCAGGGGGAAGTCATTGGGACTGTTTCCTGTATGGTTGTGATTTGTCTTCTCCAACTTTGGAGGTAGAAGCACCCCATTGCTTTGACCTGTATGAACCTTGCGCCTGGGATCTGCCTCTAGGGCATCTGGATCTGCCCCTTTGGGGTCTGTCTGACACAGGAAAGGCCAGTGTCGACTAAACCTAGGTGGCTGTACTTGTAAAAAATCTTTGACAGTTTGCATAGAGTTAGCTTTGTCCTCCATTTTCTTTAACACCTCTTCTGCCTTAACACCAAACAAAGTATCATGCTGTAAAGGTGCATTTAATAATTTAACTTTGACATGATCAGGCGGATTTTCTTCCTTTAACCAAGCATGCCTCCTAATTACAGAACCCGTAACTGCGGCCCTGCAGGAGGCCTCCAAAGAATCAAAACCACATTGCAAAGTATGCTTTCCAGCTTATTCAGCTGCATGCAATAAATCCTGCATTTCCTTGTTTTCTGCACATTCAGAGTTTAACAACATTTTCTGTTTAAGCAATGCCATGACATGTTGCTGATATTTGAGCATATGAAACTGACAGTTTATGGCCCTTATAGCCAAGGTAGCAGATGTGTAAACCTTTTTTCCCCATCTATCCAGTGCCCTAGAATCCCTGTCAGAGGGGGTACAGTTTTTTGCAGTGGACACCTTAACTCCTTTGCAACCCTGTGAAATAGTTTCTGGGTCAGCAGCAGGGTTTTTAAAAAGGAATTTATGAGAGTCAGGAACCCCGTAATATCTGTCAGGCTTAACAGGAGCTGGAGGTAAGGAGTCAGGGGTCAGACTAGAGTCCAAAAACACAATCTACAATGTCTAATACAGCTGGAATGGCTAGAGGCGTGTGTTGAGGTAGTAAAAGGAAATCCCTGAGCCTCTTTTTAGATTCTAAAAAATCTTGGCTCTCCCAGTGGAAATGCTCCCTCATGTTATGCAAGGTTTCCCCAAAAGAATAGTCCTCTGGAGGAGAAGCTGAAGGTATAGATTCTTCAGCATCAGAATCCTCATAGGGGTGAAGAGAATATTCCTGATCAGAAGAGGAATCAGAAGAAACAGAAACCTGATCTGAAGATTCATAGTCAATCTCTTGCCTAGGCCTCTTATCAGGAGGGGGAATGGTAACACCTGATCAAGGTAATCAAGTTTTCGGCCGTTTTGAGCATCTGTTTTTTGGGCATAGAGGTCTGTCCACATGGCTCTTTAGTTTGTTTCTTTGCTTTAGAACAGGGGTGTCCAAACTTTTTTCACCAAGGGCCATATGCGGTAAAATACACAAACAGCTGGGCCACTCACTCGAGGTGAAGTATATTATATTATATTGCCTCACCTGGTTTATTTTTTAAGACAAGTAAACTAAATTAATCAGTCTACAACACTGCTTTTCATGAATAGGATATTTCAAGCTAGTTATGCAAATAAGTTTGGATTATTAACAGATCAACTAATAGTTGTTTTAAAAATGATATCAACATAAAATGATTTATTAGTAATAGGGCTTAATAATAACACATGGAACGTGTAATATATTTTGAATTCGGGAACACAGTTGCACTCAGTGGGAACAATGAAGTTGCGCTTTGGCCTGCAGGATTGCTGGCAGGTCCGGAATCAGTTTTGTGGTTGAGATGCGAAGGACATCACAGAGATGGTCGTTGGTAATTTTGGTTCTCAATCTGCTTTTGTTCAGCGTCATCAGAGAAAATGTTTGTTCACATATGTATGTTGAGCCGAACAGACTCATCATTCTTTTTGCGTGGCGTCTCATCAGAGGAAACTTGGCTTCTTCCGGTAGAAGTCAGGTAAAGAGAGAAGCTGATGCTGATTCTTCAGAGAATCATCACACTGCATTTCTATAAGTTCTAATTGAAGACTCTCTTCCACTTCTTCTGCATTTATCATGAAGGGAGTCGCAAACAGCTTGATATCATTCTCAATAGTAGAAAATCTTGGCGCTGAGAAAATTCTGTCAGGAGGATGTGATCACAGACACATTTCCCTTTTACTAGAGAGATCGACCTTTGAAATGCAGATCTGATTTCGGACAGTGTGGGGAAGTGTGCAACATTGAAGGTGTGCAACTGTGCCTCAAACAGTCGGAGCTTCACACAGAATGCTTTCATGTGCGAAGCTGTGGTACAAGTTGGTCTTTACCTTGTAGGTTTTGTTGAGTGTGTTGAGGTGTTCAGTGAGATCAACTAAAATGCCAAGTCTGCCAACCATAGAGGGTCACTCAGCTCGTGAAGAGGTCGGTCCTTTTCTTTGAAAACTGGTCGATCTCTGATCTCAGAGAATAAAACCGCCTAAGCAGAGCACGACTTAGCCAGCGCACTTCTGAATGGTAGAGCAGGTCCCCATATTCAGCATCAATGTCAGTTAAGAACGCTGAAATTCTCTGTGGTAGAGTGCTGCATCGAATTATGTTTACTGTTTTCACAACAGTGTTCATCACATCGTTAAGCTGTACTGTCTTGGCACAGAGTGCTTCTTGGTGGATGATACAGTGCATTTTAACTGCCTCACCTCCGCTCTCCTGCACCTTGGCACACACCATAGAGGCCATTCCTTTGTGCTGGCCTGTCATAGCTGGAGCTCCATCCATTGTAACTCCACACAACTTGTCCCATTTAAGTCCTATCTTGTCAATTGCATTTGACACAGCTTCAAAAATGTCTTTACCCGTTGTTGTGGTATTTAGACTGGTGAGATCAAGCAGCTCCTCCATAATGCAAAAGTTATTGTCAACACCCTGCAAAAAAATTAGTAACTGTGCGGTATCTGTGGCGTCTGTGCTCGCATCACATGCAATGGAGTAGAAATCAAAAGCACGTTTTGTCTGCCAGTTGATGTTTTATGTTGGCTGACAAGTCTTCGATTCGCCGCACAACTGTGTTCCTTGATAGGCTAACACTGTCGAATTCTTGACTTTTTTCTGGGCACATTATTCCTGCAACTTTAGTGAGGCACTGTTTTATAAATTCACCATCTGAAAAAGCCTTCCCATGCTGGGCAATGAGTTGAGCCACCTCATAGCTGGCTATTGTGGCATTTTCTTGAGTTTTTTTGGCACGGGAAAAATACTGTTGTTGAGCTAGCAAACTAGCTGTCATCTGCTTAACCTTTTGTTCTCGTTCCACACCAGTGTAGGACATGTAGGTCTGATGTTTGGTTTAGAGTGTCGTCTTACATTGTACTCCTTCAACACTGCGACACTCTCATTACAAATCAAACACACACATTTCCCCCTGACTTCCATAAAGAAGTATTCATTTTCCCACCGTGTCTGAAATTTTCTACACTCACTTGCTATCTTACGTTTCTTTGGTGGTGTCATTTTCAGTGGGCTGTGGCAAAATTTTTCTTTCCTTAATTTAGTTTTGTACAGGTACTGCCTTGATCAACTCAGTAGCTCCACCGCTAGAGTTAAAACCAAGAAATCAACTAGTAAGCAACCACAAAGCACTGTATCAAGGAGAAACCGCGTTTTTCATCTATGGATCCATTAACTGAATTTTAAGTACATCTTTTATCTTGATTCATTTTGTATGTAATTTTGGCTTTTGTCCACTAGAGGGGAGTGTTGTATTAGTTTTGGGATATAAATCAAGTTATGTACCCTTCCGTTTCTCCGTATGGTTGCATTCAATTGTTTATTATGCATTCATTTACTTATGCATCTAGTCTAGTAACTAGAATAGTGTGTTCTTATTTTTATTCATTCATTTATTATTGCAATGACATTGCAGTGATTTCAGTCAACCGTTAACTGATATCCGGCAGATGCTACTTGACTGAAGTAATAGTTTGGACTGGAGAACTGCAACTTGGATGATATCCCGGCTTTAAAGAAACTAGAATAGAAGTAGTTCTAGTAAGTTATTTGTGTGTTTACACAGTTTTGTTGGCGATCACCAACATTATAGCATTCAGTTATGATTGTTGTGAACTACAATAAGTTTTAAACATGCATAGTTTTAGTGAAATTCCGATGTTTAAACTTATTAGACAATCATATTCGAATGCTATAATGTTGGTGATCGCCAACAAAACTGTTTTGTTGGAGATCACCAACATTATAGCATTCAGTTATGATTGTTGTGTACTACAATAAGTTTTAAACATGCAGAGTTTCGTCAAGCATTTCATGTGGATTAACTGTTTGTATTTCCTAGAGCTGTCCGGTGCTTGATTTTTTTTTTTGTTTGTGCACTGTTCTTTACCTGTGGTTTAAACAAGAAATGCAATACCGCCAGGTTTATGTGCGGGCCATATTTGGTAGATTTTTGGAATTTGCTGCGGGCCAATTAAAAATGGATCGCGGGCCGCAGTTGGCCCGTGGGCTGTAGTTTGGACACCCCTGCTTTAAAAGGTGCTTTAGTCTTTGCCTTTGAAGCTGAAGTCGGTTTAATGTAAAGATGTTTAGGTCTGAATACACCCTCAGAAGCCGGTGCCTGCTCAGGGGCTCCGGACCCATCTGAGGGAATAGGGTCCGAGGCTCCAATACCTTGAGTTTCCAGCGGCATAGCCGACTCCACGTGGGAGTCAGTGGTGGCCTGCGACTCTAAAGTAGTGGGCTGCAAAAGCGCCTCACTGAGAACCGGCGACTGGCTTAGGAGAAGCTTCGTCGTCGGTTTTAGACCTCGGCTGTTTATCTCTCTCCTTTTCTTTGCGTTTTTTGTGAACTCCGGTAGTCGGATGGCTATCAGATGACATTTCTGGATAATTAAACCGGCATCCAAAATAGTTTAAAGCAAAATCATACCGACGCTTAATAGTGCATTGGTTAAATCTAGCACAAAACCGACAACCAGAAACATTGTGATCAGGGCCTAGGCAAGGAATGCAGTAAGAATGAAAGTCCTTATGAGGTATTTGCTTTCCACAAGAAATATAATTATTAACTTTTTCTGACATCGGTCTGCAGCAAGAAAAAAAGTTTCCCCAATGGGATACTTAGCTTTATTGAAGACTTCGGGTCTGAAACTCGAACATGAAAATCTCAGGAGTCGGCCGACTGGCACTTGCGAACTGCTTCTGCTTCGGGCACCGCACGGCAAGAAAGAGTGAAGAAAATGGCGTTGGCTGCTTCTTTTATACCCCTGATGACCTGACGTCAGGGAAGGGGCGACAGCAGCCGACGCAGGACCCAAGATTTTGGAATTCAGGCCGACTGAGGGCAACCTGCCAGCAGGATTACCAAAATGTAATGACTGCAACAGTGAAACACGAAGAACATCGTAACTGTCTATGGTCACCAAAAAAGTGTAACATACATCCTTTGTTTGGAAATTTTGGAAAGAAAACTGGAAAGTTTATAACCTGATTAATATTGGATTCTGACACCACCTTAGGTAAAAAGGAAGGACTGGCCTGTAAAGAAATCTTATCCTTGTGAAACATTAAATAAGGAGATTTAGAAGACAGAGTTAGCTGATTGTTCAAAGGGGGCAAATAAAGGCCTGAAGAAAAAAACTTAAATTCAAAGGAAGAGTAGGATTCTTTAAGGGAGGCACCCATTCACTCCAATGGAGCTCAGGAAGGTTGCACTGTAACTTCCAATGGACAGAGTCTAAGCCATTTGACAGAATCAAATTATGTCTTCACATTTCAAACAAATGTTCTCATCTCTGGAACCAAAGGGGTTGTGAAAGAAGTATAAATGGCAAACCCTTCAGCACAATTTTTATAGTGCTAGCATTCTTTATGTTCTAGGTCTTAAACTGAATTTTGTAAATCATAGTAAACACAGTAATTATTATGCTTGTAATTTCTTTAAAACAAGTTGCAATATCTCAACAGCATTTATTCATCTAGCTGAGAGCTTTCATACGAGACTGATGAGTTCTGTCTGTTACCTGATTGTTGAGATATTTAGAAAAATGTGAAAAGTATATCTGTATACATTAATGTCATAAAAACAACAGTTAATATCTCTTTAGCTGCATTAGACAGAGGTCAAACATTAATGCAGTAGAGTTTGCCACTGTGTAAACTTTAAGATGAAATCTTTTAAAACCTTGTACATAGCATGGTTTTGGAATTATTGATGCAAACACGAACAAGCAATATTTGACACCTAGAGTAGTCAGTAGGAGATAACTGCAGATGCACCTGGAGGTGTCACTCGGATGTAATGAGTTAAGTAAATAGGTTCTTCTGAGAAAGACTTTGCTATGCTTGGAGGAAGCTAAGGTAGAGCTATTTACTCCTATATGAAAGTTGGAAATGTCTGCTAACTGTACTCTGACAGTTGAGGAGCTAGTCCGCTCACTGAAAATTGTAGCTAAAAAGTCAAGATCCTTAGAAACTGGTGCTTAAAAGGGATCTAAATTATTTTATCTAAAAAAAACAAATATTTTCTAATTACTTTTGTAAATTTTTCTAGTGGAAGCTTTGTGGGAGAATAAAATAATTTGACAGATGGGGAAGGACAGCCTAGGCTGTCTTGCAATGAATGGAAATGGAGAAACCATGCAGTCAACTTGAGGCCTGAAATGTCTGGATGAATCACGTCTGTTGGGTGAGACAGAAGGTCTGGAGTTGGATGCACAATCCAGGGCTGGTACAGAAGATGAGGACAAAAGAAGGGAAACCAGATCTGACAAGACCAGTATGGGGCAATGAGGATAACTGTGCTCTTCAATTCAGATGCTTTCTGGAGAAATTTTGAAATGAGAGGTAAGGGGGGATAGGCATAAAGGAGACTAGAGGCCAATTGCCAAGTAGGACATCCCTCTGCGACTCTCCCAATGGGGGGATCAGGGCAAAGAACCTGCTGCACTTGTTGTTGAGGGCAGATGTGAAAAGGTTGCAGCATGGTTAGCCCCACTGATGGAAAATTATCTTTGCCACATTTATGTTGAGAGACCACACATCAGTCATCAGAAAAGACCTGCTTAACTTGACTGCAATCATGCTGGACTTCACCAGGATGTGTGTTGCTATAAGAAAGTGATTGGATGAGATTGCCTACTGCCATACTCTCACAGCTTATTGACATAGAAGGTAAGACTTGGCTCTCCCTTATTTGTTGATATACCAGACCACAGATATATTGTCTGTCTGAATTGCAATAGTCCCGGTTGGGAGAGTGTCTTAGAAGGCCTGCAGTGCTAGGAGGATGGCTTTCATCTCCAGGACATTGATATGTGTGTTGGCTTCTTCAGGGGAACCACCTGCCTTGGAGTGTCCTTCCCAAGGAGTGCCCCGCTCCACCCAATCTGACAGGCATCCATGGTCACTGTGACCTTGGATTGAGGGAGAACAAAGGGATAACCTTCTTGTATTTGATTGGAGTGGCTCCACCAGAGAAGGTAATTTTTGCAAGCTTGCATTATTTTGACTTGACTGGATAATGGGTTGTTGGAGAATAGACTACTGAATTGCAAACGTCCATTAAAGGATTCTCATATGGAACCTTGCCAGTGGTACGAGGGTGACTGCTGCTGACATGGATCCCAATACTTGCAGTATAAGACAGGCTGAAAGAGAAGAACTCTGAGTGATCTTTCTGACCTGGAATTGAATTGTTTGAATCAGAGACAGACAGAGAAAAGCTATTTGAGTGATAGTACTGAAAAACAGCACCAATGAATTCTAGAATTTGAGACGGACTGAGTTGAGATTTGTTGTAACTGACAGTTATCTCCAGACAACAGCCCAGCTGGAGTAAGTAGTCCCATGGTTGAATTAACTGATGCCTGGTTGGAGTAGTCAGGAGCCAGTCATCTAGATATGGAAACACTCAGAATCCCCTCAGCCTTAAGTGAGCTGCAATTACTGCCATGCACTTTGTAAACACCATGGGGGCTGTAGTGAGACCAAAGGGCAGTGCCCTGAATTGAAAAAGACTGTCTCCCAGCCGGAAGCATAGATGTCTTCTGGATCATCTGTTCATTTTGATATAATAGTATTCATCTTGAAGGTCTACTGAACATATCCAGTTGTCCTTCTGCAGAAATGGCAAAAAGGACTGAACAGTGACAATGTGAAACTTTGTATGTTGAACCAATTGATTTGGTTTGCTGAGATCCAAGACTGGTCTCCAGTCCCGTCTTTTTTTGGCATTTAAAAGAATCCTGAATAAGTTCTGGACTCCTTCTGGTCTGGGGGGAACTCTTGGATAACTACTTTTTTCTAGCACCTTGTTTATTTCTAGTGCTACTGCTACTCTCTGGCTGAGTGGAACATTGGGGATTTTGATTAATACTAGCAGGGGTACATGAGAAAATGGTATTATATAACCTTTGGATATCATCCACTGCATCCATGAATTTTTTGTAATTTTTATCCAGGCTCTGGTGCTGGGATTGAGGACCCCTGACTGCCTCCAGAGATGGACAGTTGAGCCTCCTTTCAGGAGCACGGATAGAATCTGTCAGAGAAAGTATCCCTGGATCCCTGATTATGCAGACCACCTCTGCCATGGTGATGGTGTCTTCCATTTGAGTTCCTCTCTCTGCCCCTGGGGGAACTGTCTGCACATGGATCTTGGAAAGGGCCCTGGGATTTCCTGAACCACGTTTTCCATCCACCTTGTTGATGCCTAGAAAAGGTCTGTTGAGGAGCCAAGAGATATACACCCACAGAAGGCAGGGTTTTTCCCTTCCTGCTTGCACCTAAAGTGCATGTCTTTCACTCTCAGGCCGAATAAGAAGGTTCCGTCAAAGGAAGCATTATTGAAAGAAGATTTGAAGGGTTCTGCATAGGTTCATAGGTTGGTACTAGGCTATCGGTTCTAAGGCCTATGCAAGCCTAGCCATAACAATTCCCTGGATATTTCTTCCCACAATATTTACTTCTCTGGGCCCCTGTCTAGCAGGGCACCTGACATTATCCCCAGGGTGAATTTCCTATCTCTCATCCAATCATCAAGGTTCCTTTTGAGGAGGGCCAATGAGGCACTCTGCTTGACATGTATGGGCACATATAAGTATAATAAGAGAAGTAATGGGATAACAACAGCTAAACTCACAAACTTTCGAAAACCCACACTTGAGAGTTTGCGAACTACAAATGAATGCTTTGGTGGCAAACAAGATTATAGATAAAGTGAGGAGCTCGAGAGTTCAAGTGTTCTATGATCTGAAAGAAGTGGCCAAGTCGGATCAGAGGACTGGATCCAAACTCAACAGCTGAGGAATGAATGAAAATGACATCAGATTAATGTTTCAAGTATACATGAATTTCTTGTAGTAAAATGATTCCAAGTAACCAAATGAGTCATGTAAGGGTAAATGTTCAAAATATTGGCCTGGAAATGTCTACAAAAGTATTTATACACCTACAAGAATTGAAAATATATTCCCACAGAAAAAGGGTTTATGCTGGATGTGTGATAAATCAGAAAGGGTGGTCTTGAGAAAACACATTTTTGGAAAGTTTGAAGCTTTAACAATACAACTACAATTAAAAAAGGTTAGAAAACATATACAGGGGAGGAATTAAACTTTAGTCACAATGTTTTTGATGAGAATGTGGAAGATAAGCTAAGTACATAAAAGCCTTGTTCTGTTTAATAATGATATTAACACCCCCCCCCCCCAAAAAAAACAAAACAAAAACAAAAATGGAAAACTAAAAGACAAAACAATGATGGCCAAGGTGAAAATAAAGATGAAGCAAATTAAAGAAACTGAGCTGGGGGGTGATGAAGAGAAGGAAAGAAAGTTTCAGATTAAGAAACGGAACTAGGTTCTGGCCTATGGGAATATTGTGGAGAAACTGAGCACAATCGATTTGAATTGTTTATACTTAAGTAAATGCCAAAAATGCATAATAGTATCCTTCAGGAAGTCAGCCGCCCCTGGTAACTATCGTGATGACAACAACACACGTCTACGAGTTGAGTCAGTAGTCAGAGACTTGGGTTCAAACATAGACAAAAATCTAGCCAAACACATGTCTACAGTAGTGAGGATATCATTCTATGTTGTGCAACTTATAAACAAGGGTATGGTATCTAGGTCCAAGGAAGTTATTGTTTGACTGTTTTTGGCATTCATCAGACCTATCACTGAGTACTAAGTCCCCTTTGGTATGTGCCAAACCAGGCACATCCAACAGCTGGAACTACAAAGAGGTTCCTCACCAAAAGAATACAGGGCTTAAATAACATGTCCTGTGTAGACCACCTGAAAGCCCTATCCCTGTATTTTGTCTCCTACAGACTGTTGAGAGGAGATCTATACCTGGCATACAAGGCATCATTGGACCCCACTGTGATGGGCCTCTGACACATCCACAAAACAAACAGCACCCGAATTACCCATTCTAAAGATGCAAATCTTGCCTGTGATATAAACAGGACCTGCTACTGAGACAGGTATGCATCCCAAAGACTAGCCCTTCTCTGGACCAGGTTCCCCATCCATGTGAAGCAGAGTCTCTCCCTAACCAAATTCAAGAGCAACTCGGACAACTGGATGGGGAACAAGAAATTCATCCCTGGTTTGACAGCTATGATTCTAATGGACACAGGCAGCCTGTAAATGGTTTGTCTATCATGCCTCTGATTGTACGTTTCATCTCCCAAGCCCCTGCTTACACTTACAAAGGGTACAAGAACTTGTCAGAGATTTGAGACGCATGGCTAGGCTGAGAAAGGTAGTGCACACCTATGACCCTATAAAAGCAAATGATACAATAAAGAAAGAATACACTGCTCACACACATAAGACATTTGTGATATATATATATATATATATATATATATATATATATATATATATATATATATATATATATATATATATTTGGTCTTAATTTACACTGAAAATAGCCACGTTAACAGTTTTAGTTTTTAAACATAGAATGGAAAAACAATAAAAGTCTTGAAGAGAAAAGTACTTTATCCTAATTAATTTCTAAAGAAATTTGTAGACATGTAAACACTGGCTGTCTGAATTGTCGATTTGCTTTAGATATGTGCAGACAAGAACCTTTTAAAATGTACTGGCAACCAGTGTATTTCTTTTTTCAAAAATGCACTGTGCATGGGGATTGCACATAAATATGTAAAATAATGATTGTTGCTAGTACAAAAAAAAAAATCAAATTTCATCACACAGAAAGTACGAAAACTAGCCAAAAGAGCCCCTGGCATTCAAGGGGGGAGAGAGAGTCTGTGTAATGGCACAAGCTGTTGCTTTTCAGAGAACGGACAGAACCTTGAAGGAGTGTGAGTGAGTAGAGATACAGCAGGCGGCTACTGTAAGGCACTTCTGGCCATACCCCAAAACATTCTTTTCGGCCATTTGTGCATTAAGTGTATAAAAAAAGAGTCTTGTGTACATTTTTTAATGGCCATTTATTGCAAAATATGTGAAAGAGTACCACAAGACATGTAAAAGTGCCAAAAAGGGCAAGGTAGTAGACAAAACTATGGCTGCTTTTCTGCCACTGTCCTCCATCAAGGAATCATTTTACAGGGTATCCATGGATACTGTGGGGTTCTTAGTCCCCAAGCACTAAATATAACAGGTACATCTTAGTGAAGGTAGATTATGCAAACTAGCTACCCTGCTATGAAACAAATTTTTAGTAAACTGGGTTTCCTTTTGGAAAATACTGATGAATATTGAGCCACATTTCTTGTCAGATCTGTTGACTTGTCTGTGGAAGTAGTGTGGAGTGAAACAGTTGAAAACAGCTCCTACCAGCCTCAAACAAGGGGCTTGGTGGAGAGATTCAACTCTACAATTAACTCATTTGTGCCTATAGCGAACTCTGTGCAAGTCAGGAATGATGCCTTCAGTGCCACTGTAAAAAAAAAAAAAATGTTCCTACCATACTTACCCCTTTACGTGCTCTGCTCTTTAAATAACATTTCCCAGTTGTTCTGCGTCTTTCTGATAAAGAACCACAGTCAGCATGTACTGCAGATGTTGAACTGTAAAGGTACAGTGAAATGACATTGCTACCACTGACATTTTATTAGAAAAAAATGTATTTTTTTCTTGTCTCTCACTGTACTAGGAAGAGGCATACACACTTCATTTACATGGAAAGCCATGCTGGACCATCTGAATGACTACAAAGAAAGGCTTTCAAAGAGTGCACCTCATGATTACAGTGTGTGTGGTTCTTTTTTCAATTAAAAAAATAAATACTGTCATTGATTTCTTAAACTGCCGTGCTGCTGTATGGCTGCCAGTAATCCCTAGTTTGTAGGGAAACAGCTGGAGATAGACAAATATCTGATATCAACATATAACCAGCCAGTCTGTTGACGTGTTGTCTGTACATCTCAGAAGAGGAATCGTTGTGACTGTGTGATAGCCTTGAGGTTCCCACATTGACTGGCTTACACTGTTGACTGATTTCTGCATCCTTCCCAAGAAATTGGTGTACTCTTTAGACTATATGGGTTGTGTCTTGCCCAACACCAAACTGGACTGACTGATGACTGGTCAACCTTGAGGATAAATTAAGCAGTCAGAGTGGAAAATCTTCACTTTTTTTTGTGTTTTTGTAAGTAGCATATTTTTTCCTCCACTGAAATCCTTTCTTCGTGGTTATGAGGATTAAGATTGAACACTGACAGACTGAGGCCCTGATTCAAAGAAACTCTGAAACAACTTTGAGCATGAATGAGTGATTTGTTCTTACAGATGCAATACATCTCAAATACCAAACATAGGGGTTTACAAACCAAAACCAAACTTTAGATATTGATCTTACAGATTTTCCAGGAAACTGAAGAAAACTTTTCCAAGTAATAAACCTTAAATGTGCCCGATGCATAGGTTCATAGGTTGGTTCATAGGTAGGCAGCTAGGAGCCAGGGGGCCTTACCTACCTGGCTATTTCTTCCTATTCACTCCCACACTATTTGGCTCATTTCTAGCCCTCTACCTGGCGTGATCCCCGGGTGAATTTCCTTTCTCCCATCCACCTCTCCCATCCTTAAAAAAAGGAATTCTTTGAAAACTCTGCAATGGCACTCTGCTTGACCAGAGTCTGAAATTCATTCTGGGAGGGAGTCTGTCCCAGGGCAGCATGTTTTGTTGGCCTTCCAGTTGTTGCAGATGTCTTGAGAGGTACACACCAATGGGGGCATTGTATTCTATAATGGGTCTAATGAGGGATGAGTACAGTGGACAATGACTTCTTTTTTTTTCTGGAAAAGGCCTTGTGATAAGTGCCACACCACAGGATGGATTTCTGACTGTTATGTTGTTATGGTTGAAGAGAGGACCTGAGTCCTGTCACCTGTGTCCCTTCTCTCTATATCACACTTAGTGTGTTTAGTGTCACCTGCCACCTATGGGTAATTCATGGTTTTTGTTTTCCCAAATACATTTCTATACATTTCTTGGCATTGCATAGAGCCCATGGTGCCTAAAAGGTATCTGAATACAGGTAGATAACTTAAGATTTTAGACTGTGGTGTATCAAACTCTTGTCTTGTGTGAAGTGATCTAGACAGTGAGAAAGCTTGTGGTAATAGCTCTTGGCCAATTCCATAAAATACTGCCTGGGCCAGAAGGAAGTCATCACAAAATATTTTTTGAGACTCCCTTCTGAATCTTTAGAATTACCCTGGATATCAGTGGAAAAAGTGGAATGTATAAAGACAAATTTCTTGTAAGGGAATGGAAAATGCATCTACTGTCTGCTTTGAAAGGAGGCCAACAGATCTCTCTGAAGTGTTCTCCAAAACTGGATCAATATCTGGAAGAACTCCTTATTCAAACTGCATTTGTAAGGGACTGTCCTGAGTCTGCTCAGTTTGTGCACCACTATGTTTTGCTCTAACAGAAAGTAATAGCCTTGGAAAGTTGATGAATGCTGAACAGCATAGCCAGCCTGTATAGAGGGTACAGCTTTGTGCTCCCTAGCTTGTTGATGTATCACATCACTGTGGTGTGATACAACTGTTTAAAAATTACATGCTTTGGTCTGTTTGAAGAATTCCATGGGCCTTGCAACTTTACCCTCACAGGGGCTGCCCTCCAAGGAAATTCTGAGGCATCTGTAGTTACAGTTTGACTTGGAGGTTGGAAGTGAAAAAGGGGAGACATGTCACTGCTTATATTTGTAGACTCCACCAGTGCAGTTCCATTTATACAAAGCCCAGGATATATGCCTGCAAAATCTAAATGATGCAAGTGTTAGGTCTATGCATTTTTAGATACCATTACAATCTTCCTAATGTACATCCTGGACAAAGGTTATCATGAGAAGCAAGGGTGTCATGAATTCCAGAATCCTGATGAAAACTGGTTGAAGTCAGAGACTGAAATGAGAAAGAAGCTCATGAATATTTCCAGATAAAACTCCAACTTCTCCTGCATCAAAAACGTTTACTGTGGAATGTCTACAAGGTATCCTAGAAAGACAATCTGGTGTGAAGCAGTCAAGCAGGATTTCTGAATGCTTATCTGGAATCCCAGATTGGTCAAAAGGGTTGAAAAAAGAAGTTATGTACTCACCATAACTCTCCATCTTTGTTGTCCATTTTCATTCTTCCTCAACCTGTGGGTCTCTGATTCTTTCCTTGGACCTGACTCAGCTGCTTACCAAAGCTTAGGCTAAAAAGTTTGAGCTCCTCCCCTACCCATAATGCCTCATTTCCCTTGATTACCTCAGAATGAGATTGCTGTTAACATACTGCATAGGAATAGGTACAATTAGGTAACCAGAAAGGAGATGGAACAAGATACAGGAGCTCAAACAGGAACAATGGTTCCTGAAAGCATAACCATCAGGTCTTTCACAGTCATGAGCAGGGGTAAGCAGGGTGGGAAGGTTGAGGAAGAATGAAAATGGACTACACACATGGAATGTTATGGTGAATACGTAACTTCTTTTTCTGATGTTGTCATTTTCATTCATTCCTCAACCTAATGGACAGAGTCCCCAGCTACAATAACCTCAGGTGGCCCTCATGGAAGGATATTTCAGATCACTGCAGAACCAAAATCAGCTCTATTTCTAGAAGCAATATCTAGCTTGTACTGTGACACAAAGATGAGAGTTTGACTATGAAGCTGCTGCACAAATATCATCAATTTAGATTCTAGACCAGAAAGCTTGAGAAGTTGACATGGATCTGGTAGAATTAGCTTTGACTTGTGTGGGCAAAGATATACCCTTAGATGTGTACACAAAGGAGATGCAATCTTTTAACCATATGGCTAACATGGTCTTAGAAACTGCTTTTCTCTTTCTGATACTGGCAAAGGATACGAATAACTGATCAGACTTCTGGAAAGATTTTGTCCTGTCCAGGTAAAAACATAGCTGTCTATGAACATCTAATAGGTGAAAGATATATTCTCCCTTGTTTTGAAAAGTGAGAAAAAAGACTTGGTAGTTTGATGGACTGATTAATACTGTTCTTTGTAGCAACTTAAGGTAGAATGGAAGGGTTGGTGCGTAAAGTGACTCTGTCCTTATGGAAAATCAAATAAGGAGGTTTGGAAGAAAAGGCTTGTAACTCAGAAACCTTTCTAGTAGAAGTGATGGCCACCAAAAAGGCAGTTTTCCAAGACAGACATTTTAAATAGACTTTGGCCGAAGGTTCAAAAGATGGATGGACTAGTGCCTGAAGAACCATAGTCAGATCCCAAGCAGGAGTGGGATCCTTAACAGGAGGGCGAAGCAGAAAGGTACCACTAAGAAAAGCTCTGTGCAACTTTGAAGAAACCAGTGATAAAAACATTTTCCCTGATGTGAGAATTTGAAATGGCTGCCAGTTGCACTTTTACAGTGCAATAAGTTGGCCTACTTTGAAAGGTATCAGCAAGGAAGTCTAAAAGCGCAGGAATGGGAGCAGTAAAGGGATTCAACTGCTTCTGTTGAGCCCATACAGACTATCTGTTCCATTTGCTCTTATAAACTTTTCTAGTGGATGGTTTGTGGGATGAAATCAAAATCTTTTGGATGGTTGAAGAAAGCCTGGAATATCTAGCCATCATCGGAATTGGAGAAACCATGCAGTTAGTTTCAGTCCTGGGAGATCCGGGTGAGGCTGCCCTGAAGGGTGGGATAGCAGATCTGGAACTGATTCCAATGTCCATGGAGGGCAATGAGATGAGACCAAAGGAAGGTGAACCACACTTAACTAGGCTAGAAAGGAGCAATGAGGATTACCCTGCTCTTCAACCTGTGCGCATTCTGAAGAAACCTCGGAATTAGAGGTAGAGGTGGGAATGCGTAAAGTAGACTGGAGGGCCAAGCATGGACTAAAGCATATCTTGGGGACTGTTCCTGAGCAGGGATCAGGCTAAAGAACCTGTGGCATTTGTTGTTGTGAGGGGGTGCAAACAGATCACAACAGGGTTAACCCCACTTGTGAAAGATCATGTTTGCCACTGATTGTTCTAGAGACCACACATTAGGCATCGGCCAGACTCTGCTCAGCCTGTCTGCTAAAATGTTGCATTCCCCTGGAATGTGTGTTGCATTTAGAAAGCGGTTGGTAGAGATCGCCCACTGCCACACACTCACTTATTCTTGACACAGGGGGTAAGACCTGGTTCCTCCTTGCTTGTTGATGTACCACACAACCGACATATTGTCCGTCTGTATCGCAACAGTCCCAAGAGGAAGAAAGCTGTGCAGGGCTTGCAATACCAGAAGGATTACTCTCGTCTCTAGGACATTGATATGCAAATTAGTCTCCTGTGACACCCACGTGCCTTGGACCATCTGTCCCAGAAAATCCCCCACCCCACACTATCTGAGAGGCATCCGTGGTCAATGTGGCATGGGGGGGCAAAGGGACATCCATGTTCGATGTCTGAAGAATGAAGCTACCATAGAAGCGAGTCTTTGCACACTCTTGACAGTTTAATCAGGTAGTTTACTAGATGCTGGTGTAAGGACCATTGGACTTGCTAATGTCCTCTGCAGAACTTTCATGTATAGTCTTGTTGTAGGGTAATAGGGTAAACCTGGCCATCACAGACCCCAATGCTCTGAAAACAAATTTCGTAGGTGAATTCGATATTGAAATAATCTGTCCAATATGTAGTCTTAAAGTGGAGATTCTGTCTGGAAAGAGGAAGGCCAGAGTTCTGGATGTTTCCAGACATGCTCATATGAAGTCTATTACTTGGAATGGGGCCAGTTGCGATTTCTGCATGTTGATGGTTATGCCTAAGGTAGGAGCTAGGAATTTCACTTAACTGAATTGGGTGAGTAGATGCCTGGTTGGAGCAGAGAGGAGCCAATTGTCCAGGTAAGTAAACACATGGAATCCCTGCAGTCTCAAGTGAGCTGCGACTACCACCATGCATTTAATGAACACCCTGGGGACTGTGGTGAGACCAAAAGGGACGGCTCGGAATTGGATGTGATTGGCTCCCAGCCTGAAGCAGAGATGCACTCTGGAGTGTCTGTTCATTTTGATATGACAGTATGCGTCCTTCAGGTCTATAGAGCACATCCAGTCGTCCATTTGCAATAGAGGTAGAATGGACTGAACCATGACCATCCTGAATTTTGAGTTTCTTATTGACTTATTCAGGGATGACAAGTTCAATACTGGCCTCAGGTCCCCTGTCTTTTCTGGTACTAAAAAGAATCTTGAGTAAATCCCTGATCTGGTCTGATATGGGGGACCTTCTGGATGACTCTTTTGTCCAGTAGCTTTGCAATCTCCAAAGCTGCTGATTCTCTCTGATTGGCTGGAGCATCGGGGAAGGATCTGTTTGGTTTTGGATGTTTTAAAAGGGAATGGAATAGCCTTTGAATATGATTCTGTGCACCCACTGATCATTTGTGATGGCTTTCCAGAATTCTGCGTGCAAGGATAAGCACCCTCGAGCACCTCCAGATAGGGACAGTTGGGCAACCCCTCAGGAACGCTGGATGGGTCTGTCCGAAAAAGAATCTCGAAACCCTTGGTTTTGCGGGCCCCCTCTGCTGTGTGGGCAGTGTCTATCATTATTATTGTTTCTCCCTCTGCCTCTGGGGGAAAATTCTCCCTGGGATCCTGAAAAGGACCTTCAGACATCCTGAACCATAATTTTTTACCACCACAGTGATTCCTGGTAAAGGATATTTGTGGATTACAAAACTGGATTCTGACAGCAGACAAGGTCTTTCCATCTTTTTCACTATGGGAGAGTGCATATCTGACAGTGGGCTCAAACAACGATAATCAGAAGAGTGCAGTGATGAATGACACCTTGAAACGTTCCGTGAAGTCACACCATCCGGATATGATGCCTAATGGCAATGTCTGAACTGGCGGCCCTAGAGGTGCCTTCTGCAGCATGGGAAATTAACCTTATGTACGCACTGGAGATTGAGCGTAGAGTGGCCATTCTGGAAGTAAAGACCTTCCATTGCTCATCAGACATGGACTCTTGGGCAGAGCTAGAGAGTTCTTTGATTAAATCCCTCTGCAGCCTAGTAAAATGAGACAGGTAGTTTAGTGCTCATAAGGTGAAAGCAGCTGAAGTGTAAACTCTCTTGCCAAATCTGTCCATGGCCTTACACTCCCTGTTAAGGGGATGGACAGTGGAGCTCTCCTAAACAAGCTCCTTTTTGGTGGATGTCATAACAAACATGGCATTTACTGGGATTCCTGTGCTCCGATGTGGTTGGTTTGTTGGGGCACTAAGAATTCTATCCGCCTGTTTGGGGATAGGTTCTACAGTGTCCATCTCCTTCCATGCCCTGGTTGATATTAAGTCAATGAGTGCATCAAAAGGGGGGACACCCAGGTTGTAGATGGGCAGGATCTGAATGACTCCAAGAACATTGATTCCTCCGGGGTAGGGTTTTGGGCAGACCAACCACCTTTTTGGCATACTATTTCTAAGATGTCTCCAAAGGAAACATACATCTTCAGGTGGCGATCTCGGGTACCCCTCTCCTTCCTCAAAATCAGTGTATTCTGTGATGGATTCTTGGGAAGAATCCAGGTCCCTCCTCTTGCACCTCCTCTTCTGGGGTACCTCCTTGAGGGGATGCTCCAGGGAAGTATCAGAAGACAGCTGCAATTCCAAGGGCAGAACAGCATGGAGACTTTCCTGGGCTGGCTGTCTCTGAGGTGGCAGGCCTGAGATCTCAGACACAGTATCCAAGGAGGTAAAGGGTGGATCCAAAGGCACTGGAGCCAAGAATCTCCTAGGTAAGGATAGAACTCTCTTCACCACCTCGAAGGCAGATGGGCCGAGAGACAATGAAGACATTCTGCCCTGACCTGAAATTGCTGGGGCACAAAGCACTCGAGACCCACTGGCCATCCACTCCGAAACGAGAGTCTGTGCCAAGCTGTCAAATGCCGAGGCTCCAAGTGGAAGCTACAGCTCGGGAAACCTCGTAGTCAAAGTCAACTCCCCTGGAACCGGTGTTAAGGCTTTGGCACAGAGTGTCACTTTGCTCTGATGTGGTTGGAGCCAAGCAAGTTAGGGAAGCTGTAGGAGTCAGAGATGGAGAGATAATAACTAAGCTCTGACACCTCAACTCCCAGGGTCTTCTGACCTAAGGATTCTGAAGTAGGAGGCTGGATCAGAGAAGGAGCAATAGGCCTAAAGAGAGAGTGTCAACTCACTGACCCAGTAGGGGACACAGCTGGCAAAACCCCCATCTGGATCTGTGTCTGAAGAAAGTGCCTCATAAGCTTAGCCACCTTAGACCTGGAAAGGCTATGGGAAGACCTGATGTAAGAAGTCGAGGGAGGTCTGGAGAATGTTTCAGTGGATCTGTCTCGAAAGGGAGATCCCAAGGCAGTGGGAGTCGGTGACAAGTCCGCAGACTTACTCAGATCCGAGGATGTTGGGTCTGATGCTCGGGAAGCATACCTCTCAACCAAACCAAATTCCATGTATTTCCCTGTTTTGATGGCAAAATAGTGGGGTGCCATGAATTATGGCTGCAGTCCACCTATGACTTGCGGTGTGCTGATTTTTTTCTGACACAGGCATAATGCAATGGGTAAAGCTGAGCAACGCACATACTCACACTCATTCTCTCTCTCACACACACACACACACGCACACACACTATAGATGGGACAAAACTATGTTTGTTTTCTGTAGAACTGTCATAAATCACAGCCTTAGGATATAGAATGGTAAAGGTTTCTTGTTTTGGAGATTAGATCAAGACATGACATCCGCTTTACTCTAGGGTCTTAATGTTGTAATTTTTTTTTTTTACCTGCATAGTTCATGGTTGTGATAGCTACATAAAAAAAGTTTTATTGCCACCAAGATACTGTATATATGCTTCACCTACCACCCAGATTCCAGGAATGGAAATGACTTGGTATAAAAAGAAATACTGTGAGTACGAGTCATGACCTAATATTCTATCACAAGCATGAGAGGAAGGAATTAAATATACTCAGTTCTCTCACATATATTTTTTTCCTTCTATAGTTGCTCTCCAAGGGTAGCTCGTCTTTAAAAATGGCTTAATTTCAGAAGACCAAGTATGTATCTTCTAACTTCAGTTCAGATAGCATACCAAACCAGCAAAACATATTACCGAAAAAAAAAAAAAAAAGTTTCATGTCAGGCAGTTGTCTAGACAGCTTCATAGGCAACTTAATAACAGGTGGCCCATAAATTTGTCACTTGACGTATACTTTTCACATATACCATTAGTGTTTGACTGTTTGTCAGTATGTGAAATGTAATTGTTTCTTTATTACTGAAGTGACATTAAAAAGTTAACCGATGAGAAGCAATTTGAGGTGGAGGTCACGCGCCACCTCTCAAGATTGATCCACTTCTCTGGATACCATCCATTCTTCCTGGGAGAAAATTTTAAAAAAAGCACAAGAAAAAAAGGAAGAGAAACAGTAAACATTGTCGTGTCAGCTCATCTTCTGGGTCATCATGGTCTTAACCACCAGCCAGTAACTGCAGAAGAGAGTCTGCAGAGCAGGGTTAAGGAGGAGGAGAAAATCAAGATCCCATTCTATTGACTGGTGCAGATGATGATGAAAAAGGTCAGAATCCTCTCCACATAGGCAGAAAAGGTCACGAACCTGGTCTACTGAATATGGGAGGAGTGGGAGATCCAGGTCTGTTGAACGTGAACAGAGAAAGCGAAACAGAAAAAGTATCAAGTTCAACTTCAGTAGTAGTAAAGATAGGAGTGAGCAAGGCCAGGGGAAAGGGAAGCTCTGATTCTTCTAACAGGTCTAGGTAAGTTGCATTCTTTCTACGGTATCTTAGAACAGTGACCTAGATGGTGCAAGAGAAGTACTTGCAGTAGATTCCCATCTTTTTTTTTTTTAAAGTATTGCGCTGGTTTCTGAAATTATAAAAAAAGGGTCAGAAAGAGGAACCCATTGTTATGAAATAATAGATATCAAAAAGTCTGTAATAAGCATAACTTTTGTATGTTTGTACAGTTTTAGTTTGATTATTTTACAATGCATGTTCTTAAAAACCTAAGACTTTATGAAATAAACAGCGAATCTAGAAATATCAGTGCAGAGAACAGGAGTCATAGTGCTGCATCTGTAACATAGCAGTTAAGAAATATTGTTTATAATAATGTCATAAGGAGTCTACTGTGGAAGGTTCTGTGTTACTGACATTTTTAAACTGTCTTCCTGATTGTTTAGTGGCTTCCCCACACTGTGGGAACATTTTAGCTGAAGGTCTATGTTGTAACAATCCAAGCAGAGTCCAGGGCAGTAGAGGTAGGGGCCTTTTATTCGCGTTATGCAGAGTATCTACTTTATGCACCTCAGAGTGTGAGAGGAACTACATAGATTATTTTCTTAAGATAAAACAAACTACTTAGCATGAAAAAAGGCAACACTGTACTTGTTTTGTTCAATATTTTGTCTGTTCTTCAATTTCCGTTTAAATGTTATATCCCACAATTCCAGAGTGGGTGGGGTTATATAAGGCTGTATGCAAATTTTATGTCAATCACTGTCCAGATTTTTGTCCAGTTTTACCTACTTTTCATGGGCCTTTGTCCAAATTTTTGATATTTCCAGGTTGACAGGTGCATGTCAGGGAGCATTTTCGGAGGCTTGCTAGTTGTAGAACCAGCCTTGATGGGGCACTGCTTTCTGTGTTTCTTGTGCTTTTTAGCAGGTGTTTGAGACCCTGAAGTAGAAGAAGTCACTACCAGAGCAGAAGAAGGGATAAGCCCCTTCAAGATCAACTTATTGCGGTGATCGGCCAGAGCATGAGGGTGGAAGCCCTCACAGATGAAACAAGATGACTTCAGATGGGACGGGCCGAGACAATACATGCACTCCCTGTGGGCATCAAATAAAGGAATCTTGTGCCCACAAGAAGTGCACTTTTTAAACCCTGGGGGTTTATCAGACATCTTTAGGAACAGAGAAGATAGGGAAAGAGAGAAAACAGTGAGAAGAAAGTCCCACACAGAATTTATATATATATATATATATATATATATATATATATATATATTATATATTATATCTATATATATATATATATATATATATATATATATATATGGTAGAAATACAGAAAAAGCAAAACGGAAGCAAAAGAGAAGAAAAAAGAACTAACTTATCTGGCCAAATTCACCAGAAACTCTCACAGAGCTGGAGTGATCAGATCAAGATGCTTCTTATAGAGCAGCAAGTGAGATTTGCGGTAATCAAGGGAAATGAGGCATTATGGGTAGGGGAAGAGATCGAGCTTCAGATCCTAAGCTTTGGTAAGCAGCCAAGCTGGATCCAAGGATCACATCAAAGACCTACAGGTTGACAAATGAGTGAAAATGACAACATCAGATTCCCATGTTAAAGACTCTGGACATCTGGGAGAAGACTCTGCAAAGATAAGTAAGTCATCCAAGAGAACGAAAATGAAAAATGAATGCCATCATGTCTGAGCAATGACAGTAAGAAGACACATGTAAACTCGATGTAGTAGATAACCTAAAGTGTAACGCACAGAACTGATCGTGCGACCTAGACATCAAAGTTCAGAGATCTTTTAGATCCAATGTTACCATAAAGCTTCCTTGGAGTATAAGACGTTATAGACTCTGATGAGTCAATATCTGGACTACTGGAACTTTCCCATAAGAAACAGGAAGATTTTTCGGTGGCTTGCTAGTTGTAGAACCAGCCTTGTTGGGGGACTGCTTTCTGTGTTTCTTGTGCTTTTTAGCAAGTGTTTGAGACCCTGAAGTAGAAGTCACTACCACAGCAGAAGAAGGGATAAGCCCCTACAAGATCAACTTATTGCGGTGATCAGCCAGAGCACGAGGGTGGAAGCCCTCACAGATGAAACAAGATGACTTCAGATGGGATGGGCCAAAACAATACATGCACTCCCTGTGGGCATCAAATAAAGGAATCTTGTGCCCATAAGAAGTACACTTTTTAAACCCTAGTGGTTTATCAGACAAGGTAATGCTACTCAATGCTAGAAGTCTAAACCTCAAAATGCACTCTCTCGAGGCACTCCTAAAAATGGAGAATATCAATATCTGTGCAGTAACTGAGACCTGGTTCAAGACTCCAGACAGCACCCCTGCAATACCAGGCTACAACTCTTACCACACTTTTCGGCCACAAAACCAAGACTGAAACACTAAAGGTGGAGGAGTGTCCATATTCACCAAGGATATTTAAACCTCCAGGCTAGTTGCCCAACATAATGCATCTGAAATTCTCCAGGTGCAACTAACATTAGGTAAGACTGCAATCCAAATTGTAGCTTGCTACAGATCCCCCACCATGCCCCAAGATTCTCACTACACCTTTCTAAACATACTGGAAAATATTAAGATACAACCAAACACCCTAAAACTGGGTGACTTCAACTACCCTGCCATTAACTGGGAAACTACTCGGGTACCAACTCCTTTTCCCAATGGTTCTTGGAATTCATAAATTCCAACACCCTGGATCAACTAATCCATTGTCCCACCAGGGGCTCCAATATCCTAGACCTGGTCATTACCAACATGGGAGATACATGCTCCACACCAGTGGTCACCCCCTCATTGGTCAGGTCTGACCATAAGCAAATCACCCTTGACATCCACATCCCACCCCACCCTCCAGTAAGGAAACCTCCTTAAAAAACTTCTCCAAAGCCAACTTCATGCTACTGAAGTCAGAAGTGACAAACTTCATGACACCCATGCAGACGGGATCTGAAAGTTCGACTGTAGAATCCTACACTAAGGCACTGTATGAGAACATCCACAAGTGCATGAATCGTGCCATCACAAATAGAACCAAGATGCTCTCCTCCAAAAAAAGGAAGCCAATCTGGTGGTCCCCTGCTATAAACAAACTATACAACAGAAGGAAGAAACTGTTGCAGAAAAGAGGAAAACCCCAGGATGCAAAACCTCCCTCACAAGCCTCAGTAAGAAGCTGAGATCCCTCATAAAATCCTCAAAAGCTAGTTACGAAAATAAAATTGCCAAAGATTCCAAAGACAACCACAAGGCACTCTATAATTATGTCAAGAATCTAAACGGCAATGCTCAGATCTGCTCTGAGCTTCAACAGAATAGCATTAAATATACTGATCCCAAGGATATTGCCAATATCCTGGCAGATTGATTTAGTGCCAACTTCACCCCCCTCTCATCCCCTAAAGGGCCCTTCTCAATACCAAAAGATTGCCAAATTCCAGTAATCATGGCCACACAGGTAGAAACCGCACTCTTCAAAGCTAATACAGCATCCATGAGACCAGATGACATCCCGAGCTGTGTACTACATGAACTACAAAATGGCAACTCACCTAAATGTCATGTTTAATCAAAGCCTCACCTCAGGCTTCGTGCCCACTGACTGGCACACAGCTACAGTTATCCCACTCCACAAGGGGGGATCCACCTTGGATCCCAGGAACTACCATCCCATCAGTCTGACGAGCCTGATCTGCAAGGGCATGGAACGCATTATCATGGAACTTATACACAAAGACATTAGCAACCTTCAAACACTGGACTCCACCCAGTTTGGATTTGTGAAGGGCCGATCTTGTCTCCTGTCCCTGACTGACTTTTTTGAATTAGTCTCCAGAGCTGTGGATGAGGGTAAGGTGGTCCACACAGCCTATCTGGACCTCACCAAGGCCTTCGACACCATCCCCCACTCTGGAATCATAGATAAACTTACTAAGCTGGTCATAAATCCCTACATCACTCGATGGGTTGCCAACTGGCTTACTGACAGAACCCAGACTATAAAACTATCTGACTCCAAATCCAGCTCCAGACAAGTGACAAGTGGAGTATCTCAGGGTTCAGTCCTGGGACCACTCTTGTTTGGCATCTACTTCTCTGAAGTACAGGCCAACACTAAGGGACTCTGGCTAACAAAGTTCGCAGATGACTGCAAACTGGGAGCCATTAATGAATCCCCAAATGATGTGGATATTCTACAAAAGGGCCTTACAGAAACAGATGCCTGGTGCCAGAGCCATGGGCTCAAGCTTAATGCCAAGAAATGTATAGTTATCCCCTTTGGAAAAAAACATGTACCTATGAATTACCACATAGGTGGCAGTACACTAAACATCGAAAGTGTGATGAGAGACTTAGGGACATAGGTGGACAGTGGTCTCACTTTCGATAACCACATCACCACAACAGTCAGGAAGTCCTTCTATGTGGCACACCTCATCACTAAGGGCTTTTCATCCAGAAAAAAGGAGGTCATTGTCCCACTGTACTCATCCCTCATTAGACCCATTATAGAGTATAATGCCCCGTTTGGTATGTACCTCTCAAGACATCTGCAACAGCTGGAAAGGCCGCAGAAATACCTCACTAAAAGAATCACAGGCCTAAAGCAGATGCCCTATGCTAACCATCTAAAAAAACTCCACCTATACTCTGTTACATATTGTCTACTCAGAGGTGATCTCTGCTTAACATGCAAGGCCATGTCAAACCCAGAGCTGTTGGACATGCTACACTTGAAGAAATCCCAATCCCTCAGAGACACACGCTCCAAGGATCTAAACCTTGATATCACAATGAACAAAAGATGCTGGAGGGATAGGTTCCTGACCCAGAGACTCCCCAGACTCTGGAATAAACTGCCCATACATGTCAAGCAGAGCGCCTCTTTGGCCCTCTTCAAAAGGAACCTTGACGACTGAATAGGAGATAGGAAATTCACCCCGGGGATCACGTCAGCTGCCCTGCTAGACAGGGGTCCAGGGAAGTACATACTGTGGGAAGAAATAGCCAGGGAATTGTTATGGCTAGGCTTGTATAGGCCCTAGGGCTGATAGCCTAGTAGCAACCTATGAACCTATGCCCTCACCTCTACTGAATCTTGGATGCTTAACAATCATCTTGCCTTACATCCAAAAAAAAACCCTCTCTGATTGAATTCATCTGACAGCCAACAAAATTCCTGCTTTTATGTATATATTCTGTATTTGTTTTATGTCTTTTGGCTTTTCCCGGTTAGGGGTCGCCACAGCGGAACTCCGGTCCGCTAATGATTGGCAGTAGAGTTTTTACATACTGGCTTGCTGGGCCTAACGCACAACCTTCAACAAAGGAATGCCCGTTCACACATGTCGGCACACAGAAGATGCTCTAACTGAGAATCGAACGGGCAACGTCTAACTGTGAGGCGACAACGCTACCGCAGCACCACCACCGCAGTATGTATATATTCTGGATATATTACTGTAATCACGATGTAACACTACATCTACTTTTGTACCTGTAACACTACATCTACTTTTGTACCAATTAATGTTTAATATTTTCTGTATCTATGTTCTTCTTGGAACCTTTCTCCCCGGGCTTCTACTGAAAATGGGCTCTTTTAGGCCCAGTGGACTTTCCCAGTAAACAAACAAACAAACAAATAACTCTGTTGTGGATATTTTGTAATTTCAGGCAGTTGAGGAAGTGCAGTGTAACTGACAGTGATCTGTGTTACAAAGACAATGTTATAATCTCAACAGTAGTGCTTGGTCAGCTTGTTTCAATAAACCTTTCAGTAAATACTGTCTGTGTAACCTGCTGTTAGTTCAATTTAACAGTGGTGTGCCAGACTTAATTCCGACCCTTTTACAAATTCGTAAAAGTACTACAATAAGCACTAGTTAATATTTTGTTGGCATCAAACTCCATACAGTCAGTACTGAACAGCTCAGCAGTATCAGGTACTTCCAAAGTGGGTGAAACCGAGATTTTGTCTTTGCATTTGCTCTGAGATGTTCACTAGCACTTTCGACAGAGGGGGCATTTCCAGTTTGTAGTTTTGGTCTACAGCCTGATCACCTGTTAGCAATTTCTGAAAACAGTAAGCCTCTTTCTGAAATAACATGGATACCATCAATACATCACAGACATAAGTGCAAGATGCACACATTCTGTGGCCACAGACAAACCAGACTCCTGATTAAAGTCTGGACATTATTACTTCAGTGGTATGAACAAGCCAGTAGTGATGTTAAACGTAATAAAGCATTGTTTGGTATAAATAGAAGTGAGAAAGTTTATATATGTAAATGGATTCATTGTTTTGATCAGTATGTATAGAAGTACAAAAGTCAAGTTGAATATCTTAACTATGAAGACAGATATCCTTGTTTTGTTTAACATGTCATAAAACTGTTACAGCAATTGTCAGTAAAGACTATGCAGGACAAGTCAAAATTGTCAGATGAAGTCAAAAGTCATTTTGTAATGCCAGTTTCTATCTTTTATAGAGACTTCCAGTCATTTTTAGATCATGCTGAAAGCTTACAGATTGTAGAGACAGCTGAAATATTTTAGTCCTACTGCTCGCAGTGGGATGCTCTTAACAAGAATAAGGAATAAGGAATTATCAGACAAACAGCTGGATGATAAGTTGACAGAGTTTAATGAAAAACACAAGCACATGTTAAGGAAGCATGACATACAGGTTAGGAAGTATATGCAAGATGTTTTAGCGATTCTGACTACGGCTGATATTGTTATACATACTGCTATGGATACACAAGAAAATATGGGTGGGGGCACTGACACAGAAGCTCTTACACATAAGTTACAGGATGAACAACAGAAACTTTTGAATGCCATGGCAAAGGAAGTAGAATTACACATTAAGATAGGGAAATTACAGAGACAGCTACAGGAATATATAGTTGTAAATGCAGATTTACAGACACACATCAGAAAATATTAGTTCAGACAACATTAAAGCTCCAACTGTGCAGGTAGTGGCAGGTTCTCTAGCTGATCTCTACCAACAGTCTCATCTGTTACAAACCATTCCTCATTGAAATGATAAGAAAGTTATTTTTTACATTATGTTGACATTTGAAGATTGGTTTTCATACACAGCTGGAAATACATGGAATGATTCACTGCAAAGATTTTTTGGGTATTTATTCCAAAAGTATTATAAGATTTTCATAGTTTCTAATGAATGCAGGCTTGATTCTACATTAAACAGAATGAGAGCTATATTCTTGGCATATTCCCAGGAATATTTAACTTATTTAACATGTTTAATATCAAACTTTAACTATGACATTGTTATAGTATTTTAATATTACAGTTTCTGACAGAATGCTAGAGCAGGCAGAGCATTTTCAATTGGCTTTTCAAATCATTTACAGAATAGATAACAGGGGAATGACTGACTCAGAAATGCAAAAGAGGCTAATACATGCATTTTTGGAAGTAAAAGGAGTACCAGGTGACATTAAGTGTATGTATGAGGAAACTGCTGACACTTTAGAGCAATGTGTTCATAAGCTAATGAGACAAAGAGTAATGAGTGACAATGGAGATATTTTTAAGCATAACGTTTTTTTCTCTTGGTACTGATGAAGATGGGTTTGAAATAGGTACAGTAGGACAGGGTAGAGGCACAGAAAGGTGGGGAGATGAGAACAGGGATGTACTGAGAGCAGCATCAGCCCCTCTGCCTACAGGAAGCCCTGATGACAGACAAAGTGCATGTACTTGCAAGGGACTCAGAAGAAAAAGAAGTTGGGAAGGAAAAGCAAAGGCTGCAGGATTATAACATAGAGGGTCAAATGTTTCATAATATGGCAAGAGGGAATACTAAATTGTAGCAATATGATGGTGAAGGCAATGTATAGCCAATAGGAACTAGGGAAGATCTTTCCTGGAGACCAGAATATAAAAGGCAGAAGGCTTTATGTAAGGAATTGCTATGTCCTGCATACGCAGTAGATGAGGATGATGATTCCCAGGTGCAAGAACTTATTTGTGTTGTCAGAGAAGTTTCCAGGCATCTGGATAACAATAGTGATTCACAACAGGGATATGCCCCCTACTCAGATAGCTCATGTTAACATTTTTACATTTTTTAAATGAGGAAATGATGGTGGGCCTTTAACTGACACCTGGGTGGAAGGGTTGCCAAGGATAAATGTCTTAATAGACATGATAGCGGCAGTTTCTGTTATAAACTGAAGTTTTAAGCTGGATCTGAGAAAGAAAACTTTGATCTCTGGTTTTAATGTTAGGGCATGTGTCACAGTGGCAGTGAGCCTGCAGAAATTAAGTTTATTCAGGATGAAACTCCAGTAATGGGAACATGTTTGATGCATCCTAGTTATGGAATGACCATAACAGGAATGGAACAGGCTAGGTATACTAATTGATTTTTCCAACTGTATTTTGTGGAAAACAAGAGATGAAAGTGAAATGACTGTTAGCTGAAAGTGCATGACAAAACAAACTGGCCTAGTAGACAGCAATGGAAACAGGGAGGTTCCCCTGACAGATGAACAAAGAGATATCTACAATACCATAGAGAAAGAATTTCAGACTTTATGGGCAGAAACAAAAACAGACTGTGGGAAATTAGAAGTACCGATTATAGTGTGTGTGTGTGTGTGTGTGTGTGTGTGAAAGAAATTACAATCCTAGTTTCCAAAACAGTATCTGATTCCAGCTGAGGCAGCAGATGACATGAGGAAATGCATTTTAAACTGACAACAGGCAGGTATAATTCAGAAGGGAAATAATCAAACAAATTCACCTATTTGGCCAGTCAAAAAGAAGGATGGGGGTTACCATTTGGTAATAGACCTCCGTAAGGTTAATCAGTACACACAGCCGAGAGAACATTTGAAACCAGGAGTTCCAGAAATAGCTTGCATAAAACCACAAAGTAATTGGTTTACAGTAACAGATTTAGCAAATGCATTTTTGTAGTACCACTTCAGAAAAGGGAAAGGCAAAAGTTTGCTTTTACCTTTGAAAATCAACAGTATGTCATGTGTAGATTACCTTAGGGTTTCCAAAACAGTCCTGTCATTTTTCATCAGAGAGTAGGGACATTCTTACGGGATGCGAGTAAAGATGAGAAGGTTATTCATTACACTGATGATATTCTGATATAGTCAGATAGTGGAGAATTACACATCACAGCTGGGAAAAGTTCTGAGACAGTTGCAAGAAGCAGAGTTCAAAGTACAGTTTTTGTTACACAAGATGTGAAATTTCTAGGAACCACTATCAGACTGAGGTGAGGGGCATTCCGAAATTGCTAAAACTTTTAAAAATTTTGGATTTGCATAAATTTACGGGAATTATAAACAGGGAATTTATAGAGGACTATGCAGAAGCAGCAGCTCCTCTCTAAAATACTGGCAGATGAAAAATAAGAGTTGACTTTACAATGGAGTCACACTGAGGAAGAGGCATTTAAAATGTTAAAGTAGAAATTGGTACAGGCAACAGAGCTAATACCTCCCACAAGTAAGTTACCTTTTGTCTTGCAAGCAGCAGCAGAAAAGGACACACTGTCAGTGGTGTTATTACAGTCTTGGCCATATGAGGCAACTCAGGGAATGGACACCCAGTAAAGACCAATTATTTTTTGTAGCAGGAGAATGACTCCTGTAGAAAAAGGATACCAGCCTTGCATTAAACAGCTTTTGGCCTTTTACTGGGGAATACGACAGACAGAGTATTTGACAATGCTTTCTGGGGTTAAAGTTCAAATTCCACATTTGACAATCAAGACTTTGCTAAATGACAGTAAAATAAACAAAATCACTGATGGGGTTTAGTCAGACTGGTTTTTCAAAATGGATAACTGCTTTTAGTATGAAGAATGTACAAATACAGATAGGGGACAAGTACTGCTTATCCAGTTTTACTGGATACGAACGAAAAGTGCATGACTGCAAGGCAGACTTGGAGAAACCTGAAAAGTCACCATTAAAGGCAGATTACGACTGCCACATTCCTACAGTGTATGTGGATGGTGCACGTTTCTGAAAGGATGGGAAGTACTACACTAGGTTTGCAATAGTGACACTGTAGAAGGGAGGCAAACCAATTATGGTTAAGTTGCCAGGACATATGTCAGCACAAAGGGCTGTTAGAGGCTGTAAAATATGTTTTGCAGCATTTACATCCAGTAAATATTCACAGTGACAGTGCTTATGTAATAAATTCTCTGAGGCTACATATGGCAATGTGGGCTAGAACAGGATTCACTGATACTGCAGGAAAACCTTTGAAACATGCCTCTGTTTTACAGGATATGTGGTAACTGATTTAAAAGTACAAGTTGCAGAGACAGTTCAATATTTTAAAGTTCAAACCTCATCAAAGGGCAAATAATGCAAATGCAAAGAGAAATATTTTGGTGGATGCTAAAGCAAAGGAAGCAGCCGAGAAGGGTAAGCTTTTATATCTGAAGAGACTGGAGAGAAAGTTTGTGAACTTCAAGTTTCTGAAGTACACTTTTTGGAGGAAGGAAAACAAGTAGATGAAGATTTGAAAAAGATTCAAAAGGAAAAATGAGAGCCAAAGGAACTGGAAAAATGTATGTTACAGAATGATGGAGTAGGTGGGTACTTCTACATTTCTGAGAGAGAAAGGGCTAAAATTACCATACGTTCCATATCAGTTAGGAAAACAACTAGTAAAATTTAATCACCAAATTCTGGGGCATGTAAGAACAGAAAAGGTACAGCCAGTACTGGTAAAAAGTATCGGAATCCACATTTGAAAAAACTGTGTCAGGTAGTTCAGGATGAATGCCTGATATTTCTGCAGACAAATGCAAAGTGCAAGAAGCCACAGTTGCATAGGGTACCTGTGGCAGATGGACCATGGTACTCTATACAAACTGACTATGCAAGACCATTGCTCCTGCAAAGGGTGGGTATCACTACTTGCTGGGAGTGGTAGAAGTTTTTTTCAAAATGGGTGGAAGCAATTCCAACCAAGGGAATGACAGCTAAAGTGACAGCAGAAGCACTTTGGAAAAACATTTTTTTTTTGCCATTGGGGATGGCCCAGGGTGAAAGAATCAGACAATGGACCACAATTTGTCAGTAAGATGATGAAAGTACTTTGTGACATACACGG
The DNA here is from genome assembly GCF_019279795.1 of Protopterus annectens. Classification (NCBI taxonomy): domain Eukaryota; kingdom Metazoa; phylum Chordata; order Ceratodontiformes; family Protopteridae; genus Protopterus; species Protopterus annectens. The sequence goes on along the minus strand of NC_056744.1, from coordinate 571,210,572 downwards.
AATTCAGCAAAGGTTTCATATTCCATATCATCCACAATCAAATGGGATGGTAGAAAGAATGAATAGAACCTTAAAGGACAGACCTAAAAATATGTGCATTGAGAAAGGAAATAATTGGGTAAATCACTTATCTAGCATTTTGTTGGGAGTCAGTGCAACACCAAATGGCAAGACAGGAATGTCTCCATTTGAAGTGATGACAGGCAGACGAATGCCCTTACATTTTCCTTATGACCCAGAAGTACAGAGTGAAAGACCAGTGTTAGAAGCAGCAAAACATCAACAATGGATGAAAGACCTGCAGGAAGTATGCCAAGAGATAGCAAAAGAGCAAGCATTCCATTTGTAGGAAAAAAGTTCCAATATTGCCACAGGAAGGGGATAGTCAGTTGGGAAATAAAGTCATGGTAAAAAATTTCACTGCAACTAGTCCACGGGACAGTAACTAGCAAGGACCTTTTGAAGTACAGGAACTGATTGGTCCTAAGAAAAAAAGTCTAAAAAACCATGTTGGTATACAGAGATCAGTATAAAGTAATTAAACGGGGAAAGCAAACAAAGGATAAGTAAATAATATTTTATATATCTATTTTTTAGATGCCCATTTTCTGGTTTGGGAGAACAAAATTGCAAAAACAGGAAGAAAAAGAGCATTTATTGGTAAAAGTTCCCAGAAAACAGATCTGGAAACAGAAATTGATACAGTTAATTATTATAATCTATGCAAGGGATGTTGCATATAGCCTGAAAGGCCAGTCAACATCAAAAGATGGAGACCTGATTTTAATACATTTACAGTAACGCAAATGGCATATCCAGAAGTAAATAATGTAAATGAATGCTAGGTATGTGCACCAATAACTATGGCAAAGGCTAGAGTACATTTTTCAGCAGTGCCCATGGAACTAAAATATTTGCTAAAATTAGTAACAGGAATATAATTGGTGGCAAACCAAAAGAGGTAGATGTTCCAACCTTAAAAGTGTAGGCCTTTGGTCAGTGTTTTCTTTTATAGTTCAAGAGGAATTGACAGTCCAGCCCCCCCCCCCTCCCCACACACACACACTACTGCAGAGGTGTTAAAATGGAACTAAAATATTTGCTAAAATTAGTAACAGGAATATAATTTGTGGCAAATCAGAAGAGGTAGATGTTCCAACCTTAAAAGTGCAGGCCTTTGTTCAGGGTTTTCTTTTGTAGTTCAAGAGGAATTGACAGTCCCTCCCCCCTCCCACACTACTGCAGAGGTGTTAAAACTGTCACTGCACTGAGAGACCCTTTCAGAATGAATTCATCTTGGACTACAAAAGAAAACCCTGAACAAAGGCCTGCAATTTAGTTACATTTCTGGCTGTAGCTGGATAACTTCGAAGTATAGTGTAAAACAAGGTCTGAGCCAAACAAAAATGAGGGTGATTAGAGACAGAAAAGCAGCACTCCTTTACAGAAGGTAAAGAAGATAACAGTGACTCACACAAATCCCATTATATGTCAGTGGCATGGGAATCCACAGTTACTTCCTTATGTCTGACATGAGTTATACAAAGCATTATGGGAAAGAGAAAGGGTTGAGGGCGAAAATATCACATTGATGCATCAAGCCCCATTGGTAGTCATGTTGTGGAAAACAGGCTAAAATTACAAATAAAGCAATTAGAGTGATTTTGAGGTATTAAAGTAAGTCAGGAAACAAAGTTAGTGAAAAAAAGCATTTTTTTTAGTTCTAGGCTGGAGTTTTCCTTTAACAATAGGGACAGCACAGTGCATAATCAGAAGAGGGAGGAGCTGGTGACTAGGATCCAAAGTTTAGAAAATGCAGTCAAGCCTGATCCGAGGATCAGATCCGAGACCCATCAGCCAGGAAGATTAAAGAGGACATTAGATCCCTTTTTTTAACAGCAGCGTCTGTTCTAGATTCAATTAAAAATTTGCCAGTGCAGGTCTTTCATTTAAGATTCCCTATTCCTTTCTCTTGGTCTGTACTCGGACATCAATCCCAGATAACAAAGATAATCATTAGCCTGCAATCCAAAAATCTTCTTGGTATCTTCCCATTCTATTACCTTTTCTAATCTAATGATTTGTTCCCAATACCTTGGTTCTTTTGTCAGCTTCCTCCAGTAAATTCCAGTGCCTTCTTGCCTATTTTCTGTACCCCTAATCACAGTCATCCCTGGTATAATCTCCTTTCTCCATTCCCGTGTAGGCTTAGTTCTTAGTATACTTTCTGCTACTTTATGAATATAATTTTCTATATGACGGTTGTTATTCTCCTTAAGGATCTGCATTCAAATTCAATTATTTTCTTAGTTCTTGAATTATCCCCTGCTTCATCATCATCCATTTCATTCTGAATTGTAGACTTCTGCTTGTGTTATAAGAGCAATAACCATGCAGTTCTAAAATATCTCTCCATATCAGGTAATCTTAAACCTCCTTGTTCTATTGGAAGGATCAACTTATCCAACTTGACTTTTACCCTCTTTGTCCTCCTAAATAAAATCCCTCAACTATCTAGTAATTACTATCAACAACTTCTCCTCTGTTTGGTAAAACAAATATGCTTGAACTTTCTATATAAAACTAAAGGGATTAAAAACATTTTATTGCTTGTGTCCTGCTATCAATATCCATAGACAAGAGCTTCTAGTTTCTCAGTTTTTGTATTATCTTTTGTTTAGTCTCTTCCCCATATCCTTAGCTGACATAACAACTGCCATAACTAATTCTTTTTTAATGCATACTTCTAAATACTTCATCTTACAACAATTGGAACGTCCACAGAGGTTCCTCATTAAAAGAATACGGGGCATAAGTAATATGTCCTATGCAGACTGCCTCAAAGCCCTATCCCTGTATTCTGTTTTCTACAGGCTTTTGATGGGAGATCTATGCCTGGCATACAAGGCATTGTCAGACCCCACTCTAATGGACCTCCTGCACATCCACGAAACACACAGTACCAAAATTACCCATTCTAAAGACTTAAACCTTGCCTGTGATATAACTAGGACCTGCTGGAGAGATACGTATGCACCTCAGAGACTACCCAGTCTATGGAACAGGCTCCCTATCCATGTGAAGCAGAGTTCCTCCCCAACACAATTCAAATGCAACTTAGACAATTGGATGGGAATCCAGAAATTCATCCCTGGTTTGGCACCTATGTCTCTAATGCAAACAGGAAATACAAATGCTTCCATTGCCAAACTAATAAAATACCAGCTTACTCTGTTGAATGTTTTTTCTGCATCAAGGCTTACCAACAACACCATTAATTTCATACATTCTGCTTGCCTCTAGATCATAACTGTTCTGTTAATGTCATCAAATGCTTGCCTTTTCTCCACCAAACCATATTGGTCCATATCAATCAACTAATTCTGACATCACATTCTTTTAGCCACTATAAACATAAACACTTTATAATCATGGTTTAAAATTGAAATGGCAAAAAGTACAGTTTTGTACCTACCATAAATGTAGATGTTCGAAGATCCACATTGCTGCAGTCCTTACATATGGGTAGTCCGCTGTCCTCGGTCGGCCCGAATACCAAAGTATTAGGCTGACGCCGGTCATGCAGATTTGACATCAGAGCGTCAGGGTATTAAAGCGCATGACCGACGTCATATCCTCAGTCTTTTCTTGCCCCAGATGTCAGAAGGCCCTAAAAAGAAAGGCCACAGCCAAAAATAGAATACTTCCCAAAAGGCATGTACAAATAACAGCTACCACCCAAACCATACAACCATTCCAAACTACAGCGGGAAGGAGGAAGGGTATTAGACTGCAGCAATGTGGATCTTGAACATCTACATTTATGGTAGGTACAAAACTGTACTATGTTCTTCATCTCACATTGCTGCAGTCCTTACATATGGGTAGAATCCCAAAGCAGAGGTAAAGGGAGGCTGGCAAAATCATAAAGCATTGGGAGCTGCCAAAATGCCCTGTAAGATTGCAGTGGCAAATCCAGCCCTAGATTTGGAATAAAGAGGAAGGTGGTAATGTTTAGAAAAGTATGCACTGAACTCCAAGTAGCTGCTTCCAAAATATCTTTAGTAGCTACTCCCCTTAAAAAGCTGTAGAAGTGGCAGTAGCCCTAGTGGAGTGAGGTCTGATTCCAGCGGAATCTCCTTACCATGATGAGAATAACAAAAGTAATACAAAAGCCAATCCACTTAGAAATAGTTTGTTTTGAAACAGGTTTCCCTGAGAACCCAAAGCAAAAGAAACAAACAACTGCTGAGACTGTCTGAACCCTTTAGTCCTGTTCAAATAATAACGCAACTGCCTGTGAATATCCAAAGTGTGCAAAATTTTCTCCCTTTATTTTGGGGATCTGCATAAAAAGTAGGCAAATGAATTGATTGGTTCAAGGCCACATTTGAAACCACTTTAGGCATAAAAGTAGGATTAGAGAGATACCCTATCCTTATGAAAAATCAGGAAGGGTTCAACTGCCATAAGAGCCTGTAATTCAGAAACCCTTCTAGCAGACGAATGGCCAACAAAAGCAGTCTTCCAAGACAAAAACTTCAACTCAGCAGTAGCTGCAGGTTCAAAAGGAGGTAAAGTAAGTTTTTCCAACACAAAATTGAGATCCCAGGCAGGAGTAGGAGCTCTGGGTCTTATGTTCTTTGCCCTCTAAGAAATTGCTTAAAGGATGAGAGAATAATGGAGGGTCACAGTCATAGTGAGCAGAAATGGCTGCAGCATGAACTTTATAGAAGAGAAAGACAAACCCTTGTCTAATAATTCTGTAAGATATTGAAGAGAAACACTTAAATCAGGCCTGGAAACATCAAAGCCCTTTGTTTTGCTCCAAATTAAAAATCTCCTCCATTTATCAGCATAAACTTTCCTTGTACTAGGCCTTCTGGCCTCCAAAATAACATTCAAAACTTGTTGTGGAAGCCTCCACGTTCTAGAACAGAATATGCCAGGCTGTTAGATGCAGGGAATGAATCCTGACATTGAGGAAATGATTGCCCTCCTGTGACAAAAGGTGCGGAATCGAAGGCAAAGGCCATGGAGGCTCCCGTACTAAACTCCTCAGCAGAGGGTACCAGTGCTGTCGAGGCCAATCTGGAGCTATTAGAATCATGGTGGGCTTGTCTTGTCTGACCTTCAAGAGTAACTTGGGGAGGAGAGGCAGAGGCAGAAAGGCATAGACGTGAAGATTGCTCCAACTGAATGATAGAGCATCTACTTTCCAGGCTGTGGGATGAAACATTTTTGTGCAAAACTTTGGCAACTGGAAATTTAGTGGAGAAGCGAACAGATCTATGTCTGGAGTTCCCCATATCACTGTCAACTTTCGAAATACATGAGGATCCAATTTCCACTCGTGGGGATCCACTATCTGTCTGCTCAAAACATCTGCTAAGGAGTTCTGTGCTCCTGGTAGAAACCTTGCCTGAAGATTGAGGTGTAAACTGAGAGCAGTCTCCCACAAAATCATTGCTTGCCTGCAAAGAGGGTAATGGGTTCCCCCTTGCTTGTTGATGTACCACATGACAGTTGTGTTGTCTGTTTGAATCAACACTTGCCCTGGGTGTAGTAAATCCTTGAAAGCCATCAATGCAAATTGGACTGCTAACATCTCCTTCAAGTTGATATGTAAATGTTGAAGTCTGGCAGGCCACGTGTCTTGAACCCATTTTCCATTGAAATGTGCTCCCCAAGCCTTGTCCGAGGCATCTGTCGTTAAAATCTGACTCGCCTCTGGTCGGGTCACAGAGAGTCCCTTGTTTAGGTGACATTCCTGAGCCCACCACAAAAATTCCTTTTGAATGCAAGGTATTATTTGAATGACAGTGTCCAGATCTTGGCAGTGTTGTGTCCATACATTTTTGAGATACCATTGTAGCTTCCTCATATGCAGTTTGGCATTGGGAAGCACCAGAATACAAGATGCCATGAACCCCAAGGCTTGAAGGACTGTCCTTGCAGTCAGCCTGGACCGTAGAGACAATTGATGGAAGTAAAGAGTAAGGTTCTTTGCTTGTCCGGGGTCAAAAGCCATCTGGGAAGCTGTATTCAGTCTCACACCCAGAAAGCACATTTCCTGAGAGGGTACTAGACTGGACTTTGTTTCGCTCACAGAATACCCTAGGCACCTTAATACTGCCGTCACAAACTGTAGATAAGGAAGAAGTTCAGACTTGTCTTGAGCAAGAATCAGGCAATCGTCCAAATAAGGATAAATTTGTATTCCTCTTAACCGTAAGAAGGCTATCACTGGAGCCAGAACCTTTGTGAACACCCTGGGCAGTAGATAAGCCAAAGGGCAATGCAGAGAACTGATAATGTAAAGTCCCAGCCCGAAGGTACCTCCTGCAACTGGGCCTGATAGGAACATGAAGATAAGCCTCTTTGAGATCCAGAGTTACCATCCAGTGATCTTTGCCCAACAGAGGTAGAAGTTGTTGCAACGTCAACATTTTGAATTTTGGAATGTCCAGGTATGTGTTGAGGATAGATAAATCCAAAATCGGCCTCCAAGTGTTTCCTTTCTTTGGTACTAGAAATAGAATAAAATCCTAGGCCCACTTCTGACAGAGGGACCTGCTGTATAGCCCCCATTTGAAGAAGTAAAGAAATCTGCTTGTGAGCCTCTACCCTTTGCTGAGGAGGAACGTTCTGGCATGCCTTTGAAAGGAGGCAATGTATGGAAATAAAACTTGTAGCCTCGGTCTATAATGTCCAACACCCATTTGTCCTGGGTGACTAAAAGCCAGTTTTGCTTGAAGAGTGCCAACTTTCCTCCCAAAGGAGCTGCCAGACAGGAAGAATCTGGCAGCTGAAAATGCAGGTCATTGGGCCTGTTTACGAAAGGACTGGCCCCTGCCCTCACCTGAAGATTGTGCAGGTGAACTCCATGTTCTAGGCCTGAAAGTACTCTGAGCTCTGCCCCTACCACGTCTAGATCTACCCCCTAGACTGTGAATCAGAAGAAGGATAAGCCCATCCCTTAGTAGGCCAATTCCTGCTAAACTTAGGAGGCTGCACTTGCAAAAAATCTTTAACAGTCTGCATAGACTTAGCCTTGTCTTCCATTTTCTTCAAGACAGACCCCACAGGAGAACCAAACAAAACTTCAGACTGTAAAGGAGCATCCAAAATTCTAGCTTTAACATGCTCTGACAAATTCTGATCCTAATAACTGAACCAGTGGCAGCCACCCTGGAAGAAGCCTGTAAAGCATCGAAACCACACTGCAAAGAATGCTTACCCACCTGTTCAGAGGCATGTACCAAATCCTGTAATTCTTTACACTCTATGCCCTCTGCCAAAGCATCCACTTTAGATTTTAGTTGAGTAAGGAGAAAATTCTGATACTTCAACATATGAAACTGGCAATTCAAAGCCCTCATTGCCAAAGTGGAAGAAGTATACTTTCTTACCCCATCTATCCAAAGCTCTAGCATCTTTATCCATAGGAACTGGATTCTTTACAACAGAAGCCCTGACACCCTTAGGTCCCTGGCTAATAGTTTCTGGGTCAGCCCTTGGACTCTTATACAGATATTTATGAGCCTCAGGTACTCTGTAATACCTGTCCAGCTTAACTGGCAGGAGGCAGAGAGTCTGGATTAAGGAAGCCTCGGAGAAAACATCTTGAACAACATCCAAAACAGGAGATATAGCCAAGGGCCTATGCTGTGGTAAAACAAAAATTCCCTAAGCCTCTTTGAATCTGAGAAATCCTGGCCTTCCCATTTAAAATGCTCCCTCATAGAATGCAGGGTTTCTGAAAAGAAAAATCCTCTGGAGGAGAAGCAGAAGGAGTGGAATCCTCTGCCTGAATCAGAATAAGGAGGAAAATCCTGAATGTCTTCAGCAAGACTCTGAGTAATCTGAAGCCTGCTCCAAACTTTCCACCTCTGGCTCCACCCTAGGTCTCTTATCAGGAGGGGCATACAACCTCTGACTAAAGAAATTAAATCTTCTGCCATTTTAAGCATGTGTTTTTAGGCACAGAACCTGCAGAACTAGGACTGACACCGTGGAAGGCAAACCAGGCCTGCCTTGGAAGGAGCCTTAGAGACAGAAGGAGAAGGCCTAACCACCTTAGGCAAGGAAGGGAGAACAGCAACCTGAGAGGCCCCTCAGCCTGACCTGACTCCTGAGAGGCCACATCTTGCAAAATTAAAGCCTCCCTGAGACTCAACTGAAACCTCGGCTGGATCCACAGATTCCACCGTAGTTTCTAAAGAACCGGCGTCCGTAACGGACGACTCATCCTGCCTGGACTTTAAAGATTTCTTAATGCTGCTAGGGCGCCGGAGGATCCGACGGCATATTATAATTACACCGCTCAAGACAAGCCTAGCGCAATCTAACCTACGTTTAATGGTGCGCTTATTAAACCTAGCACAAAAGCAACACCGACTACGTGCTCAGGTCCCAAACAAGGAATACAAAGAGAGTGGTAATCCCTATGCGGTATCTATTTCCCACAAGAAATACAATTATTCACTTTTTCTGTCATCCGGAATTAACTGTGGCAAGAAAAACAAAAATATTCCAACGGGTACTTAGCCCAACTTGGTTTCAGTCTGAAACTCAGAATACGACAATTTCAGAAACGGCACTTGCAAACGCTGCTTCTGCATCGGACCATGCGGCAAAAAAGACTGAGGATATGACGTCGGTCATGCGCTTTAATACCCTGATGATGTCAGATCTGAGCGCCCATGACCGACGTCAGCCTAATACTTTGGTATTCGAGGACAGCGGACTACCCATATGCAAGGACTGCAGCAATGTGAGATGAAGAACATCACAGTCCCTGCAAGTAAGGCAACTGCCAGGTCTCAAAAAGCAAATCAGGAAAAAAACAAATCAGGAAAAAAATTTAAATGGGCCTATATCAAGCTGGATCAGATGGGTCTTTACCATCTTTCGGTATTACAACCACCACAGATTTTGTTTTCCATGATGCTGAAGCCTCCCCTCCTTTTAAAATACTGTTAAACAAAACTTTCCAGATCTTTATCACCTTCTTACCTCTTAGCTTCCAAACTTCCACCAGAATGCCATCTATTCCTGGAGACGTTTCTGCAGACTCATTATACATCACCAATTTTATCTCACCTCCTCCTATCTTAACCGTTAGTTGTTGAGCCTCATCTGTCTCTAACCTTGCCATATTTAAGCTCCATAAATATTTCCATTTGTGCTTTTCCTTGATTTTCCCACTTCTCTAAATACAAAAACAATGATTAAAAAAGTCACACAGAAAAAACAACTGGCTAAAAAACACAAAAAGTTAAATCTAGCAAAGCTAGACTGTCCACTGTGTGATACCTTAAACCTCTTGTATCAGAGGCAACATGGGATATATGCAAATTACCCTTTAAGGATATCAGGTGTTTCAGCTAAATGGCAATTTTGAATGTCCATGACTTTTTCTTTTACTTTTAAGTCTATTTATGGACAATTTCAGGCCAATAAAGCCAAACCCCTCTAGCTGTGGACATGCATGTTTCTGACTTCTTATGGCATCATCAGCACAGCATAAGAGGAATGCTTGACTTATGGAAACACAGGCTTGTTATAACCAAATGATGTCCACAAACATTAGGGTATCTACAAAATATCCCAACTAACAAACTAAAATAATGATTAAAAAGGTCAAGAGGCAACATGGGATATATGCAAATTACCCTTTAAGAATATCAGGTGTTTTATCTGAATCCTTTTGTCAGGGGGAATGTAAATACTGTAAATAGTTATTGAATGTTATGAATGTATTAAATTATTGTGTTATTTCATCAAAATAAAAATCATTTGAGTTAAAAAAAAAAAAATATCAGGTGTTTCAGCTAAATGGCAATTCTGAAGGATATCACGTGTTTCAGCTAAATGGGAATTCTGATGACCTTTTTAATCATTGTTTTAGTTTGCTAGTTGGGATATTTTGTAGATACCCTAATGTTTGTGGATATCAGTTGGGTACGACAACCCTGTGTTTCCAAAAGTCAAGCATTTTATACTGTGCTGATGATGCCATAAGAAGGTAGAAACATGCATGTCCATAGCTAGAGGGGTTTGGGTTTATTGACCTGAAACTGTCCATAAACAGACTTAAAAGTAAAAGTAAAAGAAAAAGTCATGGACATTCAGAATTGCCATTTAGTTGAAACACCTGATATCCTTAAAGGGTAACTTGTATACATCTCATGTTGCCTCTGATATAAGAGGTTTAAGGTATCACACAGTGGAAAGTATAGCTTTGCTAAACTTCTCTGAATACAGAGAAAATTTCACAAAATTACTAACAATTATGCCTCTGGATCTTGTTCACAAGTCAATTAAAAGGGAACTTAAGAATGAAAAGCAGATTGTTACAGTTGTGGGTACTGAAACAATATGTGGTAATAAAGCTCCAGATTTACCTGTCAGTAGCAGTCTCCATTTTATAGAAATGAGCTGCGGGCAGCATGACTAAAACAGCAAGACTGCAGACACAAGTGGTACAAAAAGTTTTCACCAGGATTGCTGCTGCAGTGCTACCCACCCAGTGGTGTAAACAATGACTCTGGGTGATGGTGACTGTTGATGTGGCACATCAACACTATGTACAAAAATGGTAAAAGTGGGGAAGTTGCGGCTGATGCTGGGCTAATGTTTTGTGACAAGCTGAGCTTGGAGATCTGGGACAAATTCAAACAAAGAGATCAAGGGTAGTCAAATCAGGTAAGTTTAGTTATCCTGACAAGTATGTCACATATGTTGTTCCCAATGGAGTTGGTCCAGGAAGAGCAAATGGGAGAAGGCCATGGGGCAGACCCAAGATATGCTGGAAGGACTTTACATCTCAGATAATTTGGGAATACCCTAGGACAAACTGGAATTTGTGAGTGGGGAAAGGGAAATTTTGTCTGCCCTGCCCAGCTTGTTGCCAGTGCAAACGTCACCTGGAAAAGTGGACGTAATGTGGGTGATATGTTCAACTCACCAAATTATCTTTTTTTTCCCAAGCATGGTTTCCAACTTTCTGCCTGGAAGGCATAATTCTTGTGGACAATGACATGCTTACTATGTAATTGTTTCTTCAAGCATTCTGTCTCTTGCTTCAACTTATTTGTGTTATTACTGCTTCTTACCCTCTATAACAATATACATAGGCTTGAAATGAGTGCATTATTTCACCGCTGAGACAAATCGGCTACAGAGAAACAGCAATAATGTTTATTTTTTTAAGAATTATTACATTTTCTCCAAGTTGGAGAGATCTTGGAGTAAGAGCATATAATTAAAGCAGCAAAGAGGACTTCACTCACTGCAAAAATGCTTAATTTAAAATTTTAAGCCTTCATCTTCACAAAGAGCCGATTTCTTGAGTAGATCTGTTTAATGCTTCTATGAACTCAACATAATGTATTTTTTGTGGAAATATACAAGCAGTTGTGTTTACAGCTTGTGCAATTAAATTAGGCATTACAAGCCCTGTAATATTTAGTTTCTCCCACAACATTTGGAATATGCTGCTTCTTGATGTTAACTAAACAAAATATTTGGTTGACTTTAAAAAAATATGTTTCTCAGCCATTTTTGCTGGAATAAGAAAATACCCTCCTTTCATGCAGCGTTTTTTTTCAAGACAGTACACTAGTTCTGTCTCTCTTGTTCTGCTAACCTTCAGGGTGATAAAATGATTCTTGAAAACAGTGATTTTCAGTCACAGTCTTACTACTGTTCTTTTAGCATTTTCATTTTACTCATGCATATAAAATGTTTTTTTTTTCCTTTAAGCCATACAGACTTGCATAATGTAGGCATTTCTATGCCCTAACCTTTGTCCCATCCCAACCCTGTTGTATAGTGAGGTCAAAGCAGATTTGTCTATAGATGATCGCCACTGTGTTTCCCATAATTGTGGTGAAATTGCAACTCAGCCTCCAATGTGGGTCATACTCCTTGTATGTGGTTTTGCAAAAATATCAGTCATAAGGAACAACAGAAAATATTTTAATCAATTTTGGTCTTTACTCAGCCTGCACACACGTTATAATTTCAACCTGCAAATGTAAAACATTTTCAAAAAGCAAGTAGCTACTACTATGCTACAGAGCTGCATCTGTTAAACTGAATCAGGAAACTTCCAGCAGGATTTACCAGTGTAATGAGATAAGAAACCCTTAGCAAGTGAAGGTGAGAAGATGACTACAAGCTCTCAAATGGCCTCAGACCACTCAGAAGTTAAACACAAACAAAAGATGCACCAACAGATGGAGGCCCAGTCAAACTAAACATTTAGAATAACCTGAACTTTCATCTGCTAATACTTAGATGGAAAAGGAATTGCATTTATTACCTGGTGGCAATGAATCTTGCTTGACCTGGTCAGGTTCTCTGCTTAACAGGGTTTCTTTCTGAGTTGGTGACACTGCCAGACATGACCCTTTAGAAGGATCTTCTCTTGAAGAAGATGACAACGGTAATCCATCCTGAAAAATATTTCTGCCAGTTTCTTGGCAATCTGTAGCTTCCTTTTCCTCTTGTATCCATTCTGGTTCGGACCTCTTCTCTGTGCAGTCACTTGGGTCATTTAAAACAGACTCAAATGACTCCAGCGCATGATGTTCTTCAATTTCTATTTCATTAGTCCTCGTACCATTTTGTGGAGCAGATGTCAAAAGCTTCTGAACATCTATACAACAGCAAAGAAAAATGAGAAAAGGGAAGCAGTTAGAGCAGGAAAGCATAAGTAGAAATGAAACTCAATAGCAAATTCATCAAGTACATATGACAACCCATTTAGACTTGGAAGTCAGCACCAAGAATGGAATTTTACAGTTAAGTTACAAATAAGTTGGTGTACTATGTCACCACTATGGTCACATAATTACCAAGTTTTTATGTCTTGGGCACCTTTATTATCATGACGTCTCCATCTTGCATCTGTGGATGGCTTTATTTTCATTTAAGTTTGCTACGTATATACGTTTATGCTTCTATTCTTGCTTACTTCTACATTTCAGATCATGTTTACTTTGTGCATGGGGAATGAATTGTGGAGTGGGGAGGTTAGGCATGCCCTCTGCACTCACTGAGTGATATAAAAACATGCTAGCAGAATTCCAGTCCAGCTTGTGGTTATTGAAAGTCTTACTTTATGTGTAAACTTCAGCTCTTTTTATTGTGTAGATAGAACATACCTCAAAAGTAAATCATACAAAACACAATAAAAGAAACAGTAACAATAAGCTACAATGCTATGAGGAATTGGAACTTTCTAAAAACATACACTAACATTGTCAGCATTTACGCACTGCCTATTACTGAATCCATCTTAAATTACAGTACATGTATAGCTTTGTTTTCCATTTCTTAATTAATCTACTCACATCTCCTTAAAAAAGGCTTTAATCTTGACTCATTATTTGCAATACATAATACTTCCTTAAAAGGATTGATTATTTTAGTGCTGTGAGATTGCTTTCTTTACTTCAACACAGTCAACAATGCTGACTCATTTCAAGCCCAATTCATCTTGACATACTCAGTAACAAGAAGGGGATGGTCTAAAACCATCTTTTCAGCCAAATCGCATAACATAAACCTTCAAGTTTGGTAAGTTTAACCATACCTCTCAACTGTTCAGATTTTTGCAGAATGTCCCAATTCTTGCCTCATATTTTTGGAATGTTTCTCAAAATGTGTGGTTTTCTAGCAAATCTCTGAGATGTTGTGAGGAGTTAAGTCACTAAATAATAACATACATGTGAGTTTCAGATTTCAAATCCTTCAGAAAATGAGTTAGCAAAACCCCTGTTACTCTAGCAACTTTCTAAATTTATAAGCGCAATATATAAAATAAAACCTGTCCCTGTTGTTTGGGCCTTTGCCCCCCCCGTTTTGTCAGACTTTGCCCAGATTTATTGCACTAAAAAGTTGGGAGGTATGAGTCTAACTGGGGCCAGACATCTTGATGAAGACTGCTATTTCTGTAGTCTACTCTACACCAGCAGCACATACTGCCCTGAAAAGTCCACCTATGATTGAGAACAGGAAGATCAATTAAGACAATGAAGAAAAGAAAGTCAAAAGATACACTGTCAATGGGGGTAAATCACGGTCAATATAAGGAGAAGGAGATGCATTCTAATATATATCTCATGACATAATTATATAGGACTAGTTGCAGCTGGGTTCAGTGGGCCACTTTTCATAATGAGTTCATTAACAGGGTACACACACTTCCAACACTGGCAGACACAGTCTCTAGAACCCAACGAAGAAAGTAATGGGACCTTGAAGAGCCCCTTATTATGGCACCTACCATCAAAAGCACGGTGCATTGGAGGAGAATGAAAAAGAAGTTATGTACCTATCATAACGTTCCATGTTAGTTGTCTTCATCTCGCCTTTCTTCTTGCTGTTTGGGTTCGGAGCCTATCCACGGCTCCAACTCGGCCATTTTCTATAGCTCGAGAGCTATTTACTGGCTTGAGGCTACCCCTTATCCCAGAATGCCCAGCGTCAGCTACCCAGATCTCGATTGTGATAGCGCACACGACATTAGTAGAGTAACCAGTTAATAAAACTGGTTGTCCAACACACCTAAACAAAGAAAGAGTTATAGATTTATCTGGCATGTGAAGTAATAAAAGATGCTCAGCCAGTGAAAAAAAAACAAAAGGGAGCTCCACACAATCCTCTAGGAAGGGGGAAGGAGGGAGAGACGCAAGAAGGAAAGTGAGATGAAGACAACTAACATGGAACGTTATGGTAGGTACATAACTTCTTTATGTTAAGTTGCCTATCTCACCTTCATTCTTGCTGTTTGGGACAGTGTCCCTAGCACCTAAAATCCCAGGTGGCTCATTGGAACAAACTCTTCAGAAAGTACAGTTTTGTACCTACCATAAATGTAGATGTCCGAGAGGAATGCATCTGCAGTCCTTACAAATGGGTTGTCCTGTCGTCAGGGAGCCCTTCGGTCGGCCGGATTCCAAAGTCTGGGTCTGGCTTCGGCTGGTGTCGCACTTCACCCGACGTCATTGGCAGTTATTCGGGTATAAAGGCATCAGCCATTTTCCTCAATGTTTCTTGCCCCAGATGCCAGGTGCCCTCTTGGTAGGCTAAATTTGGATAAATGCCAAAGTTTCCAAATAGTAGAGAGCAAACACACAAAATAAACATGTATGTACATATATACAAACAAATACACCATAATAGATCCCCCCCAAGCTAGCTGAAGATTGGTAAGCACCCTAGGAGTACCTCAGAGGGGAAGGACTGTGGGTAATCCTGACTCCAGATGCATTCCTCTCGGACATCTACATTTATGGTAGGTACAAAACTGTACTATGTCCTTCAAGGATGCATCTGCAGTCCTAATGGGTAGAATACCATAGCTAAACTAGGGGAGGAGGAAATGAGAATAGATTATGGTGTAGTCAGGATCCCTTGCAAAACAGCAGTGGCAAAGCCAGCACTGGATCTAGAGTATAGAGGTAAGTTATAATGCTTGGCAAATGTATGCACGGAGGTCCAAGTAGCAGCCTCTATAATGTCCTTGGTAGCCACAAGAAAGCTGTGGTAGTGACTGTGGCCCTTGTGGAGTGAGGCCTGATGTTCTCTGGAGTTTTCTTTCCATGGTAGGAGTAACAAAGTCTAATGCAATTTCCTATCCATTTGGAGATTGTCTGTTTAGAAATTGGTCTTCCTTCTTTCCTGTT
Source organism: Protopterus annectens (assembly GCF_019279795.1). Classification (NCBI taxonomy): domain Eukaryota; kingdom Metazoa; phylum Chordata; order Ceratodontiformes; family Protopteridae; genus Protopterus; species Protopterus annectens. The sequence continues at coordinate 571,194,871 of NC_056744.1, read as the reverse complement.
GCATAAGCTACCAGAAGCTGGTCAGTTTTTCTATTGTTTTTGTCCTGTCCAGGTAGTAGCGTAATTGCCTGTGTACATCCAAGGTATGTAAGAGCTTTTCTCCCCTGTTCTGTGGATTGGGGAAGAATGTAGGGAGGTGGATAGCCTGATTTAAAGAGACTCTGGATACCACCTTAGGCATAAATGTAGGATTTGTTCTCATGGACACTCTATCTTGATGGAAGATCAGGAAGGGTTGTACTGCCATTAATGCTTGTAGTTCAGAGACCCTTCTTGCTGAAGTTATTGCCAGCAGGAAGGCAGTCTTCCAGGATAGGTATTGCAAGTCTGCTGTAGCTGCTGGCTCGAAAGGAGGTAGAGTCAGTTTTTCTAGCACAAAGTTCAAGTCCCATGCTGGCAATGGAGGTTTCCTGGGAGGTTTTACATTTTTAATTCCCCTTAGAAACTGTCTGAGCAGAGGATGCGAGAAGACAGGAGGATCCAAGCTGTACTGTGCTGAAATAGCTGATGCATGTATCTTGATGGAGGAGTAGGACAGGCCTGTGTGGTAGAGCTCAAGTACTCCAGGATGTTGGCTATGTTCACCAGTGTCACATCTTGCCCCTTTGCAGCACTCCAGATGAGATATCTTTTCCATTTTGCTGCATAATTCTTTCTTGTTGAAGGTCTGCTTCCAGGATTATGTCCTTAACCCTTTGGGATAAATTTGGGTTAATTTCTGTCATGTAATGTTCCAGGCTGTTAGCTGCAGAGTTTTTAGGTTTGGATGCAGAATGTTGTAGTTGTTCTGTGTCAGCAGTAATGGGATCAGGGGCAGTTTCCATATTTGTTCCCGGGACATGCTCCTCAGCAGTGGGTACCAATGTTGCCTTGGCCAGTCTGGGGCTATCAGAATGATCCTCGGACGTTCCTCCTTGATCTTGAGAAGCACCTTGTGCATCAAAGGAAGTGGTTGCTGTCAGGTTTTTCCAACTGAAGGATAGGGAATCCACCTTCCAAGCAAGTGGGTGGTAAGTCCTTGTGCAGAATTTCTTCAACTGGTGATTGTATGGGGATGCAAACAAGTCTATTTGTGGGAATCCCCATTCTCTTGTGATGGCTTTGAAGATGTCCGGATGCAGCATCCATTCGTGGGCATCTGTTGTAGTTCTGCTTAATATGTCTGCTAGAATGTTTTCCTTCCCTGGTACATAAATTGCCTGTAACTGAAGGTTGTAGCTCAGAGCCACATCCCATAGGTCTAGTGCCAGCCAGTGTGTGCCTCCCTGTTTGTTGATGTACCACATAACTGTAGTGTTGTCTGTCCTTATCAACAGCTGGCCTTTGTGGAGAAGAGGTCTGAATGCCTGGATTGCCAATTTTACTGCCATCATTTCTTTTAGATTTGTGTGTAGATGCAGTTGGTCTTGAGTCCATAGGCCTTGAATGCACTTGTCCATCATGTGTGCCCCCCAACCGAGGTCTGAGGCATCTGTCGTGATAGTTTGTCTTGGTTGACTTTTGCAGAAGGGCAGTCCCGTGTTTGATTGACAGGCCTGAGCCCACCATAAGAACTCTTGCTTCAGGCATGGGATCATTGGAATTTTGGTTTCCAGGCTGTGCTTGTGCTGAGACCACAAATTCTTTAGGTACCACTGTAGCTTTCTCATATGAAGCCTGGCATGAGGGACCAGAATTATGCAGGATGCCATGAAGCCTAGAGCTTGTAGCACTTTTCTTGCAGTTAGATGGCTCTGCTTTGTTAATGCCAAGAAAGAGAGAGGAAGTTGCTCTTCTTTCTGCAGTTAGAAATGCCATTTGTTTTGATGTGTCCAGTTCTGCACCCAGAAAGGTTATTATTTGGGATGGAATCAGCCTTGACTTTTGTATTGACTGTGTATCCCAGGACTTGTAGCAGGTAGATGACTCTTTGTAAGTCTTCTGTTAATTTGTTTTTGTTATCCGCTTGTATCAGGCAGTCATCCAGGTAGGGATAGATTTGAATTCCCTGAAGTCTGCAATGTTACTGATGCCAGGCATTTCGTGAACACTCTGGGCGCATAGAATAAGCCAAAGGGCAATGCTGAGAACTGATAATGCTCTGATCCTGCAAGAAAGGTATCTTCTGCAAATTGGTCTTATGGGGGGTATGCCTCCTTGAGATCTAGAGTTACCAGCCAAGACTCCTTGCCCAGCATGGGAAGAAGCTGCTGTAGGGTCAGCATTTTGAATTTTGGAACAATGAGGAATGTGTTTAGAGCGGACAGATCTAGAATAGGCCTCCATTTTTTTCTTTTCTTGGTACCAGGAAGAGCCTGGAGTAAATCCCTTCCTTGCTCCATAAATGGTACCTTTTCCACAATTCTTAATAATTGAGATATTTGCTTCAGAGCTTCTGCCCTTTGAGAAGGTGGCAGGTTTGGCATTCCTCTCTTTCCTGGTAGTGTATGGAAATGGAACCTGTAACCTTTGTCTATAGTCTTCAAATCCATTTTCTCTTGTAATGCAGTGCCAGTTTCTTGAAAATAATGTTAGTGCTTCTAGTTGTTCCCTGGTAGTCACTGTGATTGAGTTGTTGTAGTGGTGGTGGCTGTATCCTTGGTTGTTACCCTGCCACTGGCGCCCTGGATTGGTTTCTGCCTCTATTCCTGCCTCTCTGTGCCTTAGAGGAGTAGGACCAATTCTTGGAGGGCCAATTCCTGCTGAACCTTGGAGGCTGAACTTGTAAGAAATCTTTTACTGTTTGCACAGATTTTGCTTTCTCTTCCATCTTTTTCAGAACCTGCTGTGCAGGGGCACCAAATAAATTGACCTTGTCCATAGGTGCATCCAAAAGCTTAGATTTGACATGGTCTGGTAATGCCTGCTCTTTCAACCATGCATGCCTCCTGATAACTGTGCCAGTCATGGCTGATCTAAAGGAAGCCTCCAGTGCATCATAGCCACATTTTAAAGAATGGTTACTAACCTGCTGTATGTTATGTAACATTTCTTGAACATACTTTTTATCTAAAGATTCTTCAGAGGACAGCTTCTTAGTCAACTGGTCAAGCATAAACTCTTGATATTGAATCATATGAAATTGGCAGTTCAAAGCTCTAGCTGACAAAGTAGCAGAGGTGTAAACTTTTTTACCCCATCTCTCTAAGCACCTGGATTCCCTATCAGAGGGAGGGTTTTAGAAGAAGTATACAGCTTTAGGGCCCTGGGAGATAGTCTCTGGATCTGCAAAGGGGCCTTATATAAATGGTGATGAGTGTCCGGGACCCTGTAGTACCTGTCTAGTTTAGCAGGAAGTATCAGGAGTAGTGCAAGCATCATTAAATACATCATCAACAACAGATAGAACTGGAGGAATAGCTAAAGGCCTATCCGGTGGTGAGTGTAGAGAGGTCCTAAACCTGTTTCTGGAGTCTGAGAAATCTTGGCCCTGCCACTGAAATTGTTCCCTCATAGCATGCAAGGTTTCCCCAAAGGAAAATTCCTCAGGAGGAGAGGCTGAAGGGATGGACTCCTCAGCATCGAAGCCTCAGGAGGGTCTGAATGTTCTGAATCATCAGAAGAATCATCTGTGGCTACTGGCTCAGGCTCTGCTCTAGGCCTCTTTTCTGGAGGATGGCTGGGATCCACAAATTAAAGTGATGAGATCCTGTGCCAAAGAAAGCATATGGGAGCTGGTGCTGGGCCTGTGAGAGGCACAGGTTTGGAAGTTTTGGCTGCTTTAGCCCGCAAAGGCCTTAATAGACATAGCTGGAGGAGGCCTAGCAGCTCCAAGTGCGAAATATCTAGTGGAATGGTGTCTGATAAATCTTGTGAAATCGCAACAGAAATCTGTTCAGCCTAAACAATGTATGCAAGATAAACAGTTATTAACTTTCTCTGGCATCAGAAAGAGTCCCAACGGGTACTTAAGCTTATAGAAGTCTTGTAAGTATTCGTAGTAGTCTGGTCTCTGGATCTGACCGACCGCACACTTTGCCAGCGCGCTCTGCCGCCCGAACGCCGCGGGAAAAGAAATGGCTGATGCCGGCGGCCGAACCCGATTTGCACCAATGACGCCGGGTGAGTGCAATGCCCAGCCAAGTGAGACCCAGACTTTGCGACAGGACAACCCATTTGTAAGGACTGCAGATGCATCCTTGAAGGACATCAGTAGAACCAAAGGAAGCTCTGCTCCAGGAGACCATATCTACCTTGTAATGAGAGATAAACGTGTGGGGGTTTGCCCATGTGGCAGCTGCACAGATTGAGTCTATGGGCAACCTAGACTGAAACGCTACAGAGGTGGCTAATGCTCTACTGGAATGCCCTTTTGGTTTAGCTGGTAGCTCTTTATTTCATAACTGATAAATAAAGGCAATAGTATCAGATAACCATCTGGATAAGGTCACTTTGGAAACTGGAAGGCCTTGTTCGTTGAAAGCATAAGAAAGAAATAACTGGTCTGACTTTCTTAGTTCCTTAGTTCTATGGAGGTAAAAACACAATTGTCTGTGTACATCCAACTGATGGAGCTTGTACTCTGCCTTGTTGCTGTGATTAGGAAAGGAAACTGGGAGATCTATGGATTGATTTAAATTGTTTTCTGAATAGACTTTAGGAATAAAGGATGGATTGGTCCTCAGAGAAACTCTGTCCTTGTGAATCACCAGGTAAGGAGGACGAACACACAGTGCTTGAAGTTCTGAGACAAGTCTAGCTGAAGTGATAGCAACCAGGAAAAGTGTCTTCCAAGAAAGAAATTTTAAAGAGCATGATGCTGCCGGTTCAAAAGGAGGCAAAATTAGGTAGGCTAAAACTAAACTGAGATCCCAAGGAGGGGGAGGATCTCTAACTGGGGGTCTAAGAAGAGGTGTTCCTTTCATAAAGGCTTTGCAGAGCTTATGAGACATTACGCTAGAATTAAGCATATGAAAATTAGAAATGGCAGCTAGTTGTACTCTAATAGTAGTGGAGCCGCACCAGACTGAAAAAGCTGAGTTAGAAATTCAAGAATTTCATGGATTGGGGCTGAGAAAGGATCCAAATTTCTAGATTCTGCTCAGTAAGAAAACCGTTTCCATTTACTAGCATACGTTTTCCTCGTAGTAGACTTATGTGAGGAAACAATAACATCACTGACTGCTGGGGAGATAGTGGAAAGCCTGGCTAAGGTTGGAAGTGGAGCTACCAAACTGTGAGCTGGAGAGTTTGAAGGGATTGGTGAATCAGAAGATCTGGAACCGGGTCCAGAATCCACGGTTGATCCAGAAGGTGGAGGTGTAGGAACGGGAACCACATTTGTTGAGGCCAGTATGGGGCAATGAGGATCATTTTGCAATCCAACTGATTTTGCTTTCTGTACGAGTCTTGGAATTAGGGGAAAAGGGGGAAAAGCGTAAAGGAGTCCCTGAGGCCAATTGTGGACTACAGCATCTCTGGGTATATGACCTGGAAGAGAAAGAAGGGAGAAGTAGCTGCTGCATTTGTTGTTGAGAGGAGTGGCAAATAGGTCGCAGCAAGGCTGTCCCCATTTGTGGAAGATAAGATCCTCAACTTCCTGATTCAGAGACCACTTGTGAGGCATGAGGATTAGCTCTGCTGAACCTGTCTGCTATAATGTTGGATTTCCCAGGGATGTGCGTTGCTATCAGAAAACGTTGGGAGGAAATCGCCCATTGCCACAGTCTGAGTGCTTCTCGACACAAGGGGTAAGACCTGATCCCGCCCTGTTTGTTGATGTACCACACCACTGAGATGTTGTCCGTTTGGATTGCAATGGTCCCAGAAGGAAGAGAGTCTTGTAGGGCTTGCAACGCTAGCAGAACCGCTCTCATTTCTAGGACATTGATATGCAGATGGTACTTGTGAGGTTGCCAAGTGTCTTGCACTGCTCTGCCTAGATAATGCCCCCCCACCCTATCAGGGAGGCGTCCGTGGTCACTGTGGCTACCAGAGGGGATGTATGAAAGGTCTGCCCTGAATTACTAGTGGGGAGACCATTCACCAAGAAAAGTGCCTTTTGCATGTTTCTGTGGTCAGGATCATGTGAGACATGGGTAGTTCCTGGAAAGACCACTGCGTGAAAAGAAGCCACTGAAGGATTCTCATGTGGAAATGCACTAATGGGACAAGAAGAATTGCAGCTGCCATGGAGCCTAGAGCTTGGAGGACATGTCTGACTTGGACCCTTTTGCTCTGCATTAGAATTAACACTTGTTGATGAATACTGGAAACTCTTTCCTGTGGTAATCTTGCAAACATTTCTTTTGTGTTTAATTCTGCTCCTATCTATGTAAAAGACTGACAGGGCAACAAGGCAGATTTTTCGAAATTTACTGTAATGCCTAGTTGAGTGCATGATGTGACTGTATAATCCCGTGCCTCTAAGAGTTGATGCCTGGTGGTAGCAGTCAGGAGCCAGTCGTCTAGATAGGGAAACACCTGGAATCCTTGATGCCTCAGGTGAGCTGTGACTACTACCATACACTTGGTGAACACCCTGGGGGCTGAGGTGAGACCAAAGAGCAGAGCACTGAACTGGTAATGACTTGCCCCTACCCGGAAGTGAAGAAATCTCCAGGAGCGTCTGTCCATCTTGATATGGCAGTACGCATCCTGAAGATCCCTGGAGCACATCCAATTGTCCTGACCCAGAAAAGGGAAAATGGACTGCAGTGTCACCATCCGGAACTTTTCTTTTTGTACAGATTTGTTCAATCTGCTGAGATCCAGTATTGGTCTCCAGTCCCCTGTCTTTTTTGGTACTAAAAAGAATCTTGAGTAAGTTCCGGATCCTAGTTGGTCTGCGGGGACTTCTTGAATGGCTCTTTTTTCTAGCAGTCTTGAAACTTCTGTGACTGCTTGATCCCTTAGATTGGGTGGGACATCTGGGATGGGCTTTTTCGATTCTATGGGGGATTGATGGAAGGGAATTTTGTAACCTCCGGATATGATGGATAGTACCCATCTGTCTCTTGTTATATTTTGCCAGGCTTTTGGGTACAGCGAAAGTCTTCCCCCGACTGCCTCCAGAGGTGAGCAGTCGGGCAACCCTTCAGGGATGCTGGAAGGGTTTTGGCAGAGAAAGTTTCTCTGTCACCCTGGTTTTGCGGTTCCCCTCTGCCACGAGGGCGGCGTCTGTTATTGCTGTTTTCCCCTCTGCTCCTAGGGGAGAAATAACTACGTGTGTCAGGCAAGGGTCCCTGGGATTTTTGGAACCACATCTTTCCGCTCTTCTGACCCTTGGGATAAGGTCTGGAAGGAGTGGAAAAATGAACTTCCATGGCAGAGAGAGTCTTGCCTTCCTGCTCACACCTGGTCAACGTGTCTTTCACCTGAGGCCCAAAGAGAAAAGAGCCAAAGGGAGTATTGGTGAAGGATGCTCGAAAGGGTTCCGCAAACTGACACAGCTGCATCCAAGCACGTCTCCTGAGAGCCACAACTGTCCCTGTGGCTCTGCTCACTCCATCGGCTGCATAGGAAATCAGCCTCATGGAGGAGTTAACTACAGAATTAAGAGTCGCAAGCTGAGAAGCTACTTTGGCTTTTGCTCCCTCAGCTGTAGAATCTTGAAGGGCATCTCCAAGCTCTTTCAGGAGATCCCTTTGAAGACGTGTAAAATGGCATAGATAATTCAGGGACCTCATTGAAAAGGTAGCTGAAGCAAACATTCGCTTTCCATGTCTGTCCATCGTCCGAGACTCTGTTCGGAGGATGAAAAGATGAAGAGGTCTCTGCTAACTCTTTCTTGGTGGCTGCTACTACCACCATGGCATCAACGGGCACACCTTTGGAGAGGAATTGCTTGTCCTGAGGGGCTGTTATAAATTTATTTGGTCTCCTCGGAGTAGATTCTACAGAATTTGGAGCTGACCAAGCCTTTCGAGCCACTATAGACATGAGTGGATCTAAAGGAGGAGATACCCAGGAGGTGGAAGGTCGGGAACTGAATGCGTCCAGGTATACAAACTCGTCCTCGGTAGGGGCTAGGGAAGTCCAGACCCTCCTCTGCCTAAGCATTTCAAGGATGTCCAAAAAGGAATCATCTTCAGAGGGAGACCTTGGGGACCCTTCTGATTAATCCATGTCTGTATCTGAAGTGACAGACTCAGGGGAGTTTGTGTGCTTCCTCTTGCACTTCTTCTTCCGGGGAGGCTCCTCCGAGTGATCAGGGGAGGATTCAGAAGAAGAGGGATCACCCAATGGGGTGTCCTGGGGCATAGGTTCCCTACATTTGGGGTCTGGAGGAGGAGTAGAGGTTGGCACAGACACCACGGGGGGGAGAAGCCGATGAAGCTGGCAGTAGAGCTGTCTTGGGGGACGGGGGACAGCACACTCCGCATGACCTCAAAGGCGTCCCGACCTCTAGGCAGAGAAGGCTCCGGTTCCGAAGAAACAGGAGTTTTTCTCCGCGTTGAGGGTGATGGCTCTGAGGCCGATGTTGGAGCCGAGATCACCTGCGCCAAAGCTCCGAGGGGGAGAATGGGGTCGGACAAGGGTCCGATGCCACCCCCCCCCCCTCGGAGCCGACGAGAGAGCCTCCGCTTCAAAGTAGCAGATGGAGCCAACGGAGGCGTTGTCTTGTCGGTGCCAGCCTGTACCGACATACTTGGTTGGTCAAGTAAAGGAGTCAGCTCCGAAGGTGGAGCCGACGGCTTGACAGACTTAGGGGCTGAGAACTTTTAGCCGGAGATACCTGAAGCTTCAATAATCCCAGAAGGATTAATTTGTTTTTGTGCTCCTGCAGGACCCTTGGACTAAAAGCATGACATACAGAACAGGAGTCCTGCAGGTGCACAGCGCCCAAACAATAAACACAACTAGTGTGCCCATCTGTTAAGAGACATTTTCTGGCAGCATGAGTCACACTTTTTGAAGCCAGATACCTGAGTATCTTTAGACATTACAGTAACAGCAACCACACAACAAATAATGAAAAGCTATACTATAAAGAACAAGAACAAATAGAGTTTTTTTTTTTTTTTTACAGTTAAAGAAAAGAAGGAAAGCCTCTAACGTATGGCTATCCTGGTGGTGGTGGTGGGGGGGGGGACTCTCTAATTTAAACGAGTTCAAGGGAACAGAAGGCCTGAGAGTTATGGAGTGACGGCCAACAAAGCTAAAATACACAAGAACGCAAAAAAAAGGAATAAAGGGATATTATCTATACACAAAATAGACAATTACCTGACAAACTTTCAAGAAAAACAACAATATATAATAGCAAAATAAGGAAGCAACCTTGCAGCTGAAGCGGCAAATGAGATCTGGGTAGCTGACACTGGGCATTCTGGGATAAGGGGTAGCCTCGAGCCAGTAAATAGCTCTCGAGCTATAGAAGATGGCAGAGTCAGAGCTGAGGATCGTCTCCAAACCCAAACAGCAAGAACGAAGGCGAGACAGACAACTTAACATATGATATTCATGTTTTTTTCTGAGGAAAATTGTCAAAACCTACTTATCTCCTTAACTCATTACCACCAGTACAGCTCTTTTGAGGGTGTACCTTTAACTCCCAGTGGGTGTGGCGTGAGCCTTTAAAAAATGAAGTTATCACCTTACAGTTCTAACAAATACTCATTGACAGAGGTCAAATATCTATACCATTGTGTTTGCCATCATGTATGCTTCAAGATAAAATACTCTGATACCTTGTATGTAGCATTGTCGCCTCACAGCAAGACGTTGTCCCGTTCGATTCTCAGCTAGAGCATCTTCTGTGTGGAGGCATGTGTGAATGAGCGTACCTTCATTGAAGGTTGTGCGTCAGGGCTGGTAACTCCGCACGTAAAAATCCACTACCAAACATTAGCGGACAGGAGTTCCGCTGTGGCGACCCCTAACTGGGATAAACCGAAAGACACAACAACAACCTTGTATGTAACATGGTTTTGGAATTATTAATGCAAATATGAACAAGCTATATTTGACACCTAGAGGTGCAGTTGGAGGTAAGTGCAGATGCACCTGGAGGCGTCACTCGGATGTAAAGAGTTAAAGATATACTTGTTCTTTTGCTCTTTTTGGCTTTGCTGTCTGTTGATCATCAGCACCCCCCCAGCCCAATTGGCACATTTCACCCCATCACTAAGGCAAAAGTTGACTGGGAGCCGTTATCATTCTGACAACCATTAGAGGTTCCCAAAGATTTTATTATGTTTAATGCCCCTATTCCATCATGCACAGATGAACAGTATTAATGGGTTGTCTGCAGAGGACTTCCCTTCACTTCCGCAAGGAGCATTCCTTCCAAGAAGCCTTGTCTCCTTTAGTATGAGCAGCAATTTCTCTGGTCTTCACAAGGAAAAGCACACCAACTGTGTATGCTCCCAAGTGTATACAACCCTCCATGCCCCATAGGAGAGGCAAAAGGGGCATGATGCTTCAGTCCTTCACCTCCCTGCCTGGCTATTTCTGCCAGAGCTGCTAATCTAACTCCTATCATGCAGGCAACAGTCAGAGTTCTGTTCCTTTTCACCATGGAGCAAGGAATCTCCTTGAAGAGACACCTGAGGACCAGCCTATTGAGTGACAGAAGAACTTAATAGTCATTATGAAGAAAAGCTCTTTGCTAATGGTTTCTTCTAAGTATTAGTTACTACCCTGAGCTATTTTATGTAAATAGATCTTTGTCTGTTCTTACATAAAATACTGCCCTCCAGCAGGCACAGCCTCAGATGATACAGAGAAACATTATGGATCGGCTACCATTGCTCTCAGACACTTATGTGACAAGGACAGTTTACTGGAGGAACTAAATCCTCTTGCTTATTAAGCATAGTCTGATTCAGATTTTGTTCCTGTTCCAGGTAAGGCTTCTTTTTCTTCATGATCCTTTTTTCTTTATTGGATCCCCCTGATAGTCAAGTGGGAGAGTTCACCGATTTCCAAGACAGAGAAAAAATAAATGAAAAAGAACAATTAAGACATTCCCAAAACTCCTTTTAAGATAGTTCCACCACTCCTATTCATTATTAAGTTGTAATTAAAGTAAGGAAACATCTTTAAAATGTTTAGGCCAAAGCTATTAATCCCAGCCCCATGGTATAGAGAGATGAAGTATTTAATCTCATGTGACCAGTGCTTAATTAGCAGCACAGGCACCTATCGGGATAAAGAGAGTAAGATGGTGCTGAATGGTCATCAATGGCTCACTCATCTTGGGACTAAGGAGGCAGCTTGTACTGTAGTATTGGTGATACTTACCAGAGGGCAGGCAGCCTCATTCATGGTGGAGTTCAGGCAAGCTTGTACTAACAGCAGCACATGCACACTGCTGAGGGAGGTAGGAGAGCATGGGAATGTGCATACATCTCTCCTACCCAAGCAAATACTGTGATTTAGCAAGGTACCGAGTGGTAGGCAAGTGTAGTTCTCAGATCTCTCTGAAGAACTTGAAGTTGGCCCAGTCCATATCACCCAACTCACTGCATGGAAAAAGACTGGCTAGAATGGGCTTCTCTGGTAGGAAGAAATTGGCCATAGAGCCCTTACCTAGCCCGGACATGTCCAGTTCATGTCCCTGCTGAATGAATGAGCCAGGACTGCACAGGCAAAGAAGCTACTGGGGCAGGGGTTTGCAGAATTTGGACAGAAGTAGAAAAAGCTATGAAGTGAATAGGCAGTACTTTCCAGACATAACACTCTTTTCTGAATTGGCAATACCCAGATGGTCATGGAAACAATGAAATCTCTATTATCTCAATAACTTCCTCAGACAAGGAGTCCAAGTGCCTGACCTCTACAAGGAAAAAGTATTTGCAGTATCTGATCTAGGCCTGTACATCAACAAGTATAATGCACATCTCTCAAATAACGGGGATGATTTCATATGAGAGAGAGAGAGGACTTTATTCTAGCTGACCATTATCCCAAGCTGAAGATTATTCCCCTCAACAACTGGAAGATGTTCCTAGCCCCTATAGTTAGTGTTTGACACCCACTGACAAAGCCCAGACCAGCACATCTAGGATCAAGATGAGGAGACTTGCATTGACACTTTTCTGGAATGACTGATGAACTGCAGTACAAGTTCCTGAATGCAAACAACTAAAGCTTTATGGCAAGCAGGTCAAAGTGGCACTAAAATGACAGAAAAAAAGGTCTGCTCCCTTCATACACACTTTTAAAATCAAGTCACTGGTTCTCATCCAGCCAAAGAAAGGATTTATAATAAACAGGCTTATGCCTTTAAATCTTTTGCATGGAATCCTGGAAGTCTTCAGAGACAGCAGCAAACAGCCCAATCAAAACCTAAAGGCAGCACAAAGCCACTACTCTGCTAAATCCTACCATCTGGAAGTCATCTTACTTCTTCCCAATGTGCAGTCTATGGAAATGGTTGGAAAGATCCACCTTCCATGCCCTGGCATGGAGATCTATAATTATAGCCTTATGAGCAATCCACATGCTAGAGAAAACACGTAACACAAATTATCAGAGCTGCCAGTTTTTCAAGCTCTCGTCCAAGAAAATATTAATCATTTACACGTTCATTGGCAGAAAGTTTAAATCCTCTGAAGAAATACACAAAACCACCTCCTGGAAGTGAGAGGAAAGCCCAAATAAACACTCAATGGAGTGTAGAACCACAAAGATTTATTAAATCTACTTCAGACTTGGTAAGCGCTTTTGTCCTGACAAGTATAGGACTTTATCAAAACCAAAGTGCCTTCCAACTTGCAACAGTTAAACAGCACAACAATCAAGAATTAAAGTGATATCCATAAAAACAGCTTTAAACAAGCCCATAAGAACCATAGTTGGCTAGTAAAAATATATACAAGTGAAACACTGAGTGTGTGATAATCAACAATTAATGAAACTATCTCAATAGAAATTATACTCTATGTTAAAATATGTTATAAAATAGATGTCCTACCCCTTAAAATCGGCATCAATGATATATGTTCATTAATTCCAGGGGGGGGGGGGTTGACCTATTTAGTTCCATTCCACATGACATTGGGTTGGAACTTTTTTCAGAAGCCCTTTTGGAATACACAACGCTTAATGTGGCTCTTATGAATTTTGTCATGTATGCTATAGAGATTATTCTGCATAATAATTACATTTGTTTTGAAAATGAGTTTTTTTAAAACAATCAAAAGGGGTTGCGATGGGACTGAGCTGTGCTCCCATGTATGCTAATTTAGTTATGGCATCATGGGAAAAGAGAGACATCTTTGATTCAGGTTTTGGTTGTGAATGGTTGACATATCTGCATTATTTGGATGACATCTTTGCCCTCGGGAAGGGTGAGAGCTCAGTTGTGGACAATTCCACTAACTACATTAATAACATTTGTGGTTATTTTAAGTTCACCCACAATTTTTTTACTCATGTCATAGATTACCTTGATGTGCCATTACTAGAGACATCAGTTAGTGTAAGTTTACTTCTAAAGTGTTTCATAAGCCAACCTATTCTGACAGTTTTTTGGCTTATGATAGTAATCATCCACACTTTGTGAAGAGGAACATCGTAAGGGGTCAGATGATAAGAGGTGCTAGAATGTGTTCTACCCTCTCTGATTTTAAGATTGAGCTTGGTAACCTTATCAATATGTTTGTGGCCAGGGACTATCCTGAAAAATGGGTCCAGGAGATTGGTATGGAAGTTCTAGAAGGTTGGGGCACAAGGTTTATTCCCTTGCTTGGACAAGGTTTTGTTAATAATAAAGGGGCACGAACAAATCAAAACTTTTCTCATTCTATGGTCACTTATTTTGGTTCCTTTGGCCAGAAAGTTAGAGACATCTTGACAAAAAATTGGGTGATAATGGAATGCAACAGTGAATTGTATAGTAAATTGGGCAATAAGCCACTACTTTTCACTCACAAGGTAGGACGCAATTTGAAGTTCTTATTCGAACACCCATTTATTACTCACATTGTCACTAAGGGAACAAGGAGCTGTAGTTCCTGTAAATACTGTTCCTTTGTTTTGAAAGTAACAGACATCTTGATAGGTAATCTCCTTCAGCCAGTTAATTTAGCAGAGGGAAAATGTGACAGTATAGGTTTAGTATATATATACGTTTGTGTTTGTCAGGGCTGTAATGGGTTTTACGTGGGTAAAAACAGAAATGTCTCTACGTAGAAGAATTTATGAACACCTTTATGCCATAGAAACCCACAATAACAACAATGCCCTATACAAACACACATTCTTGTGATGCCTACAATGGTTTTAAGTTTGGTATTCTGGAGATTATTAAGAAAAACATTAGGGGTGGCAATTGGTCTAATGAAATATACAAGAGTAAGTTTAGATGGCAGTTAATTCTTAATGCCAACTCCCCCCCCCCCCCCCCCCCCAAGGAATGAACATATATCATTGATGCCGTTTTTAAGGGATAGGGCATCTATTTTATAACATATTTTAACACAGAGTATAATTTCTATTGATATAGTTTTATTAATTGTTGATTATCACACACTCAGTGTTTCACTTGTAAACATTTTTAGGTTCATAGGTTCATAGGTTCATACTAGGCTATCTGCCCAAGGGCATTTATAAGCCTAGCCCATAGTTATGTGGCTTTCACCACCCCTTTAGTTTGAATAAAAACTATGCCTATCATTTTGCTGTGCCTCTGTCAAGCAGTGACGCTGAAGTAATCCCTGGGGTATATCTGCAATCTCCCATCCATTGGTCAAGATTCCTCTTGAACAAGACCAGAGAGGTGCTCTGCCTCACATGTACCGGGATTTTGTTCCACAGCATAGGGAGTCTCTGGGTGATGAATCTGTCCCTCCAGCACGTTCTATTTATAACCGTGTCAAGGTTTAAGTCTCCCCCCCTTGTGGTTCTGAGGGATCTAGATTTTTTGAGGTGAAGCATATTCATCAAATCTGGGTTTGACATGGCCTTATATGTCAGGCACAGGTCACCTCTGAGCAAGCGGTATGAGACTGAATAGAGCTGGAGTTCTTTCAGTCGGGCAGCATAAGACATATTTTTTGAGACCCTTTATCCTTTTGGTGAGGAACTTTTGGGGCCTTTCAAGCTGCAGCAGGTGTCTGGTCAGATACATTCAACGGGCATTGTACTCAATCATAGGTCTAATAAGTGATGAGTACAGGGGGACGATGACCTCCCTTGATCTAGATGTGAATCCCTTCATGATCAGGTGGGTGATATAGAAGGTTTTCCTAACTACTTTAGCAACATGAGTGTCAAACGAAAGGCTACTGTCAACCTGGGTCCCCAGATCTCTGATGACTTTTTCTGTGCTCAGTGGATTGCCACCTATATGGTAGCTAGGGGTAGCCTTGTTTTTCCCAAAGGGTATGACTATGCATTTTTGGCGTTTAACTTCAGGCCATGGCTCTGGCACCAGTTATCCATTTCTGTGAGGCCCTTCTGGAGGATATCTGTGTCAGATGTGTTTTTGACTATGGCGCCCAGTTTGCAGTCATCTGCAAACTTTGTCAGCCATAACCCTCCTGTGTTTGCTTGTACTTCAGAAAAGTAGATGCCGAACAAGAGTGGACCCAGGACTGAGCCCTGTGGGACACCACTTGTGACAGGCTTTGAGTCTGACATGGCTCCAGCAACTCTGACCCTGTGGGTTCTGTCACTTAGCCAGTTTGCAACCCATCTTGTGATGTATGGGTTTACATTCAAGCTGATGAGTTTTTCGATGATACCTGAGTGGGGTATTGTGTCAAGGCCTTTGCCAGGTCGAGGTAGGCTGTATGGACTGCCTTTCCTCATCAATGGCCTTGGTGACTGTCTCGAAAAGTCAACCAAGTTTAAGAGGCAGGATCTGCCTTTGACAAAGCCAAACTGAGTTGGATCCAAAGTCTGCAAGTTCCTATGTCTTTATTTATGAGTTCCATTATGATCCTCTCCATGGCTTTGCAGATAAGGCTTGTCAAGCTAATGGGGCGGTAATTTCCAGGGTCTGTGGAGGCACCGCCTTATGAAGTGGGACCACAGTGCCACTCCTTGCATTATCCTGAGGTGAGGCTAAGATTAAACAGCTGTCCTAACTGTGGGTTTAATTCCTCATTGAGTTCATGAAGCACACAGCCGGGGACACCATCCGGTCCCATGGATGCTGTGTTTTTTGCCTTAGTGAGGGCAGTTCTCACCTGGGCGTTGGAGATGTTTGGGGGGCTACAATCCTCTGGAATAGATATCTCTCCTTTTGGGGGGGAGGGGGGGGGAGAAGTTTGCACTGAACCTGTCAGCCAGTATGTTGGCAATGTGTGTAGGTTCAGTAATTTTCACATCATTTACTAGCCAACTATGGTTCTTATGGGCTTGTTTAAGGCTGTTTTTATGGATATCACTTTAATTCTTGATTGTTTAATTAGTGTTGTACTATTTAACTTTTGCAAGTTGGCAGGCACTTTGGTTTTGATAAAGTCCTATACTTGTCAGGATGAAAGCACTTACCAAGTCTGAAGTGGATTTTATAAATCAACGTGGTTCTTACACTCCACTGACTGTTTATTTGGGCTTTCATCTAGCTTCCAGGAGATGGTTTTGTGTTTTTCTTGGTTACTTTGCAGCCAAGCTACGTTTTTTTCCTCTGAAGAACTACAACAGAACCAATTTGCATGCCCTAGATTTTTCACTCTTACTCTCTCCTTCGATCTCTCTCTCTAGGTTCTCCTAAGTTTTAGAGTTGCTGCTGGATTTACATCTTACTCTAGACCTAAAAAATTGGTAGCAATTTAAAATCTTGGGACCCGCTTTGCCAAATCCTAAGAATGGAGAGACCGAACAGCAGAAAATTCGGACTTACAGATACTAAGTTTGAGATTGCCATTGCTCAGAACATTACCTTTTCCCTGAGGTATGGTGATTGTGGAGTCGGTATATAATAGTTTGGGGGGTGGAGGGGTGCCTACCCCCCACCCCCAGATTAAAACGCAAGTCTAAATGAGAAAAGAATGTTTGATACTGCTCTTCTGCATTTTTTCAGTATTTCTGGACTGGTCAAGATTTCTCAAGATTTCAATGTAGATGCTAAAAATGACTACCCATTCAGTCCAGTAAAAGAAAACCATAATGCTTCCTGTTCATATCCTTATCCCCCTTCCCAAATTACAAGAATTAGTGATGGACAGCAATCACAACACACATCTTCACATTCTTATTACTCAACCAATGGAAGACCGCTCTTGTTTTGGAATCAAAGAGCCATCAGCTCAACATTTTACCCTCTATGCTATTCACTGCTACTTGTATCTTTTATCTTCTCTCTCTCTCTTTTCCTCCCCTCATCCCTTCTGCCACCTATTTTAGAGCTCTCCTTGTCTTGGAAAGGTCTTAATCCATTTCATAGGTTCATAGGTTGAGACCAACTCAGGACTTTTGAGACCAAATTCTTTTTCCAGTCTTCTTGGTTTATCTGTGAGTTTTAAAATTCTCAGCTATTACATTAACAATGCATAATCTTTCTGAGACTTTTATTCAGTTCATTTCAGGGAAACATTTCTTATGTCAAGGCAAAATGCTACTGAGCTGACAGCATTGAAAGCTCCTCTGAAAGAGATGTTTCTCCTGTTCCTTGGCCACCTGAAATTAAGTTTTCTTTGTGCTCTCTGATGGTTACCTGGAACCAAAATTAGGAGTACCCCAAGCCCTTCTGGAAGATTCTCCCCTGTATTTGTTTAAACAACTTTCTGTCTCAAGACTGTTATATACTGCTATGAACAAAGAACACAGTTCCTGATTTCATGCTGATTTTGTTTTTTGGTATTATTTGTTATCTGGACTATATTTATGGATTGCAACACTGTTTATTACAATTATCTGTGATTTAGGATAATCTCATATTTTCAGCATTAAACCTACATAATGAAACCTTTAAGGCTGATGCAGCAGGTTTTCTCAGCATTTCTATGATTTTTTAAGCAACAATTTTCAATATACTACAGTCATGGTCAAACATGATGGCAAGTATCACATTTTGGGATGGATAATCAGGTTTGCATTGTTATCTAGGACATTTTCCCCTTGCTCCTGATGACCACTCACTCACACTTAAGCCCATTTGTTGCTTTGTACTAAGTATCCCCAGTACAGAGGCAAGAGCCATCAGCAGGAGCAATCATTTGGCAGCCATTATAGTGCTTTGTGCCACAGCCTGTGCCCTTTCGATTGCATGCTGTGGTGAAACAGGACCTTCATCTCCTTGCCTGGCTCATTTCGGCTTACTCCCCAGACTGGGGCCCTGTGGTGACTGTACAATGTATCCACTCAAGTGGAATTACAAAGTGCCATCATTGCCTATCAGCAGCCCACATCATGTTCTGCAGATGTCACAGAAGCGAGTCTACAGCCTTAAGTTTACCACTTGGATAATGAAACCACCCATATCACAAAGGCATCCTAATTCCATGTGTGTGTGTGTGTGTGTGTGTGTGTGTGTGTGTGTGTGTGCTCTCATATTCAAGTTTACAAGTGCTACTATTACAGCTTCTGAGCATGAAGTCCACATACCCTGGCCTATGGCCCCTTGTGTCACTCAAGCCTCTTCTTGTACGAAACCCATCAGCTAACTGGGAAACCACAATGCCATTCCACAGGAAAGGGCAAGTTGGTGAAGCCACTCATTTCCATTCCCCCCTTTCCAGCTCCTCCAATGTCCAAACTGTAACTTGAACTTGGGTCTGCTGAGTCACAGTCACAGCTTATCCTTCTGCACCACACATCCAGGCTCCCAATTTTGTCTTTTTGCTTCCTCTGTGTTTACTTCTGGTCCTTGTGGATGAAGCCTTGCACATACTGTTTTGGTCCTAGAGGTCAACTATGCATTTTTTCTGGCCTTCACTTACTTGGCTATTCTGAAATCAATGCTTGTCACCTAAAATTATATCAGTATTTCCTACTTAGTTTTTTAGTTTACCTATATGCTCTGTCTTTGGAAGAAATGTCATGTCAATGTACTAGAATGTTATTTCATCTCTCATTCTAGTCAGCAAGATTTTTTCATTTTTGTCATATTTGTCACTGTTATGTGCTTGTTCACCCATAATGCGGTACATGGTTCACATGCAATACTATTACTTGAACCTTGCTGCTAGATGCGTGTTTTTAGTACCTTAACAAGCGTGTGTTTCTAGGAATATTTGAAGCTATATACTTAAGTGTAAAGTTGATTTATAAGATGGTGGTAGTATTATTATATGTTGTTTTAAATTATGTCTTTCTGTGTACGTCATTTCTTTTTTGTCTGTCCCATGATGGGCTGATTGCAGGAATCTCATTTAATGTACACTTGGGTAGATCTAAATGACAATAAAGTTAATTTTGACTTTGACTTTAATGTCACTGCAACTAGTGCTAGCAGTACTCTGTAGTTACATGCTGAAGCTAACCGATGTACTAAACCCATTTCCAAAGCTTCTGTATGGCGATATCTTCTGGAGAATGTAAACAGATTTGGGTGCAGAAAATGCCTGTTTTAACTGGGTATGTCTTTCATGAGCATGGCTTGCACTGCTTCTGTACTTGTATTTCCTTGCACTGCAACAATTGCTCACCACTACTGAAGTGTGGATCTTTCAAGAAAGCTTTGTTTTTTAATATGGTATACAGTTAAGTAATTTGTGTTAAAAACTGATTACTTGGGCCCTTTTTGTGTTATTTATACAGAGAAGTTTATAATTATGTTTATTTCAAAAAATGACTGACTAATTCCTGTTACTAAGATGTATAACTGTTTGGTGACAATTTGTGTTCATATTAAGCAGTGGGATACACTCTAGTTCCCTACTGTAAGTGAGAAAACCAGGATTGCAAGACCAGACACTTGCATTTCTTCACTAACTCTGAGATGAAATGTACCTCAGAGTATGGGAAACACTTGCGGCTAATAAAGAAACAGACATCATAGACACTTCTAGTGGCTTTACTGAACATTTCAGTTGATTTTTTGTGTGTTTATTTTTTCAGGTTATCCATAAAACATGCAAATGCCTTTCTTTTGTTGGCTTGTGAGTATCTGCAAGTGCAACATGACAGATGCTTCACTGGGGCTAACACATTAAAGCTATCCCAGATACAACTCAACAAAAACAAAGCAGGATCGGATTGTTTTGCTGGGTCAGTAGACGAGGTACCGGAGGTAAAGTCCAAGCTGGGTATAATGACAAGTTCCTTAGGATTGGATACCAGTACTGGCGTTGTCAGTCTGGGGCAATCAGTATCATCTTTGGCTTCTCCTGTCTGACCTTTCGGAGTACCTTGGGGAGGAGAGGCAGTGGGGGAAAAGGCATATACTGATAGGTTTTCCCAGCTGAAAGATAGGGCATCCACTTTCCATGCTTGTGTGTGATAAGTCCTTGTGCAGAATCTTTTTAGTTGGCAATTGTGAGGGGAGGCAAAAAGATCTATGACAGGGCATCCCCATTTCCTTGTTATCATGCTAAAGACTTGCAGATCCAGCTTCCACTCGTGGGGATCCATGAGGTTTCTGCTTAGTTCGTCTGCCAGAGTATTTTCCTTTCCTGGCAGGAATTGTGCCTGCAGATGTATTTGGTAAGTCAAAGCTGTGTCCCACAAGGTCATGGCTGGTCTGCAGAGGGGGTAAGAATGTGTGCCCCCCTGCTTGTTTATAAGCCACATAACCGTGGTGTTGTCTGTCTTTATCAGTAGCTGTCCTGGATGAAGTAGGTCCTTGAAGGTTGTCAGGGCATTTTGAACAGCTAGCATCTCTTTTTGATTGATATGTAGATGCATTTGGTTTGAGGACCATGTTCCCTGAATGCCTCTTCCTGCCATGTGGCCCCCCCTGGCATAATCTGATGCATCTGTTGTTAGTGTCTGTCTGGCTGGGGGTAATGTGAATGGCTGTCCCTTGTTCTGGTGACAAGCCTTGGCCCACCATCGAAACTCCTGTTGCAGGCAGGGAATGAGAGTAATGATTGTTTCCAGGCTGTGGCAATGTTGAGTCCAAACACCTTTTAGGTACCATTGAAGTTTCTTCAGATGCAGTCTTGCATATGGAATTAGTAGGATGCAGGATGCCATGAAGCCCAAAGCCTGCAGACTTTTTCTTGCAGATAACTGGGCCTTTGTTGCTAACATTTTGAAAAAGGGTAGTTAGTTGCCTTTGTTTGGCGTGAGATAAGCCATCTGGGCAGTTGTATTTAAGCTTGCACCCAGGAATATTATCTCTTGAGAGGGTACTAGTTTTGATTTCTTTTTGTTGACTGTGTACCCTAGGCATGTTAGAAGTCTTTTCACAAACGCCAGATGTTGAAGAAGAATGTCCTTGTTCTCTGCTTGAATGAGACAGTTGTCCAAGTAAGGATATATTTGTATTCCTCTTTGTCTGCAGAATGCAATTACTGGTGCCAGGCACTTTGTAAAGACCCTGGGCGCAGTAGATAAGCCAAAGGGCAGTGCAGAGAAAGTACAGTTTTGTACCTACCATAAATGTAGATGTTCGAGTGCTAATACAGCTGCAGTAATCACAGATGGGTTTTCGTCAGGATGCCGTCAGGCGGGCCTCGGTCGGCCGAATTCCAAAGTCTTGGTCAGGCCGGTTGTCGCCGCTTCTTCTGACGTCAGTGAGGCCAGAGTATATATGACACAGCCGACGCCATGTTCTTCAGTCTTTCTTGCCCCAGATGTCAGGTGCCCCCAGAAGGAAGGCAATACCTAAATAATGCTTATATGCATATACAAGCAATGCAATAAAATCCAAAATCAGTGGTTGCAAGCAAATAAAACATAGCAGGATAACCCAGTCAGGTAGTATGAAGAGGTTGTTAGGCCCCATGCCTTTACCAAGTGGGGAAGGAGGGAGCTGTATTAGCACTCGAACATCTACATTTATGGTAGGTACAAAACTGTACTATGTTCATCGTGCATACAGCTGCAGTAATCACAGATGGGTAGAGTCCCAAAGCTATGCACAGGGTGGTAGGTACTAGGAGGAACTGGGTTGAGCCAGAATGCCCTGCAAAACAGCAGTGGCAAAGCCTGCTCTTGTTCTGGAATATAAAGGCAGGTGGTAGTGTTTTGTGAAGGTATGTACAGAACTCCAAGTGGCTGCCTCCAAAATATCTTTGGTAGGAACTCCTCTGAGGAAGGCTGTAGAGGTAGCTGTGGCCCTGGTGGAGTGTGATCTGATTCCTGTAGGAACAGATTTCCCATGATAGGAATAACAAAACCGTATGCAGTGGCCTATCCACTTTGAAATAGTCTGTTTTGTAACTGGTTTCCCTTGAGCCCCTACAGCATAGGACACAAAGAGTTGTTCTGATTTCCTGAAGGACTTTGTTCTGTCCAAATAATAACGTAGCTGCCTATGGATGTCTAAAGAGTGTAGTAGCCTTTCCCCTTTGTTTTCAGGATTGGGGTAAAAGGTAGGTAGGTGAATGGCTTGATTTAAAGCTACCCTGGATACCACTTTAGGCATAAATGATGGGTTGGTACGAAGGGAAACCCTGTCCTGATGGAAAATGAGAAAGGGCTGCACCGCCATGAGGGCCTGTAGTTCAGAAACCCTACGAGCTGAAGTGATGGCCAGAAGGAAGGCTGTTTTCCAGGACAAATATTGCAAATCTGTTGAGGCAGCTGGTTCAAAAGGAGGCAATGTTAATTTTTCTAGTATGTAATTAAGATCCCAGGCTGGTATTGGTTGCTTCCTTGGTGGTCTTATATTCTTAGCCCCTCTGAGGAACTGTCGTAAGAGTGGGTGAGAAAATAAAGGAGAATCTGTGTTGAATTCTGCAGAAATGGCTGAGGCATGGATTTTTATGGAAGAAAATGAAAGTCCACTGTTCAGCAGCTCAGCTAGATACTGTAATACCTGAGGCAAGTTCAGTTTTCTAGGGTCCTGGCCTCTTTTCTCATTCCAAGAGCAAAACCGCTTCCATTTTGCGGAGTAAGCTTTTCTAGTAGATGGCCTTCTGGCCTCCAAAATGACATCCTGCACCTCCTTGGAGAGTAGGGTCTGTTGTGGTGTTAAGGAATTTTCCATGCAGCGAGACTGAGTGTTTTCAGCTGACTGTGAAGAGTTTTGTAGCTGTGCTGAGTCAGCAGAAGAGGCATTAGAGGCAGGGACCAGGGAGGAGTATGTGTTAGGCTCCTCAGGAGTGGGTACCAGTGTTGCCTTGGCCAATCTGGAGCAATCAGTATCATCTTCGGTTTGTCTGCTCTTGCTTTCAAAAGCACCTTGGGCAGAAGAGGTAGAGGTGGGAATGCGTAAACTGTCCATGCTGTCCAACTGAATGAAAGGGCGTCCACTCTCCAGGCCTTTGGATGAAAGGTCCTCGAACAAAACTTTTCCAATTGATGATTCCTGTGGGAGGCAAAAAGATCTATGTCTGGCCTCCCCCACGCTTGGATTACGTCTGTAAACACCTGAGGATGTAACTTCCATTCGTGTTGATCTGTCATATTTCTGCTTAGATTGTCTGCCAGTGTGTTTTCCAATCCTGGCAAGTACTGTGCTTGAAGTTCGATTTGCCTTTCCAGAGCCAAGTTCCAAAGAGTCATGGCTAGTCTGCACAAGGGGTATGAATGTGTTCCTCCTTGTTTATGTACCACATTACTGTGGTGTTGTCTGTTCTTATCAGTAATTGTCCTGGATGCAGGAAGTCCTTGAAAGCTGTAATTGCATTTATTACTGCTAGCATTTCTTTTTGATTGATGTGAAGGTGCTTTTCCTTTTGGGACCATTTGCCCTGAATGCACCTGTCCGTCATGTGCGCCCCCCAGGCATAATCTGAAGCGTCTGTGGTGATGACTTGTTTTGCTTGAGGCTTGCAGAATGGGAGGCCTGTGTTTGCTTGACATGCTTGGGCCCACCATAGAAATTCCTTTTGCAAACATGGAATTATTGGTAATATTGTTTCCAAACTGTGACTGTGTTGAGACCATAGGTTTTTTAGGTGCCATTGAAGTTTCCTCATATGCAGCTTTGCACATGGGATTAAAAGAATGCAAGATGCCATGAATCCCAGAGCCTGCAGGATTTTCCTTGCAGTAAGCCTGGTACTTTTTGCTAGTATTTTGAAGTACTGAGATAGTTGCCCCTGTTTTTCTGGCATAAGGTAGGCCATCTGGGTGTTTGTGTCCAAGTTGGCACCCAGGAAAGTTATTTTCTGAGATGGTGTTAGCCTTGATTTCTCTTTGTTGATTGTATATCCCAGAGAAAGCAGTAACAGTGTCACATATGCCAGATGTTCCAGAAGTATGTGCTTGCTGTCCGCTTGGATCAGGCAGTCGTCCAGATAAGGGTAAATTTGTATCCCTTGAAGTCTGCAGTAGGCAATCACTGATGCCAGGCACTTTGTGAATACTCAGGGAGCAGTAGATAAGCCAAAGGGCAATGCAGAGAATTGATAGTGGATTGAACCTGCAAGAAATCTGAGGTATCTTCTGCAGCTTTGTCTGATTGGGACATGGTATGCCTCCTTGAGGTCCAATGTTACCAGCCAAAACTCCTTGCCCAGCATGGGAAGAAGCTGCTGTAGTGTGAGCATCTTGAATTTTGGTACGAGTAGAAATGTGTTTAGGATGGATAAGTCCAAAATGGGTCTCCAGTCGGTTCCTTTCCTTGGTACCAGAAAAGTCTTGAATAAAAGCCTTGACCTTGTTGGTGAGTAGGTACCTCTTGAATAGCTCTCATGCTTATGAGCTTTGAAATTTGCAGTTGTGCCTCTGCCCTTTGATTTTGTAGCAGGTTTGGCATGCCTCTCATTTTTGGAAGAGTGTGAAATTGAAATTTGTAGCCTCTGTTTATAATGTCCAGGATCCATTTGTCTGTTGTGACAATATGCCAATTGCTTGCAAATAATGCTAGTTTCCTTCCCAAAGGTGCTGCCAGCTGAGACATGCTTGGCATGGAAATGAGGGAGTCATTGGGTTTGCTTCCTGTATTGTTGTGCACGGTCTTTGCCACCTCTTGGTGCTGGAGTTTGCCATTGTCGGCCTCTATATGATCCTTGTGATTGCCCTCTGCCCCTTGTGCGTCTGTATCTACCTCTTTGGGGCTTGTCAGTGGCTGGAAAGGACCAGTTTTTTAAAGGCCAATTTCTGCTGAAACGTGGTGGCTGGACCTGTAAGAAAGCTTTGACAGTTTGCATAGATTTGGCTTTTTCTTCCATTTTCTGTAGTATCTCCTCAGCATTAGTACCAAACGGCACATCCTTTTGTAAAGGAGCATCTAGAAGTTTAGCTTTCACTTGATCAGGCAAATTTTGTTCCCTAAGCCAGGCATGTCTGCGAATGACTGATCCTGTAGCAGCCGCTCTACTTGAGGCCTCTAGGGCATCATAACCACATTGTAAGGTGTGTTTACCCACTTGCTCTGCACTATGCATCATATCCTGTAACTCCTTTAAATCTGGTTGTTCAGATTGAGACATTTTGTTCCTTAATTGTGATAACAGGAACTGCTGATATTTAAGCATATGAAACTGACAATTTAAGGCCCTCATGGCTAGGGTGGCCGAGGTATATACCTTTTTACCCCACCTTTCTAAAGATCTTGATTCCCTTTCTGCAGGAAGTGGATTCTTGGCAGTGGAGGCCTTCAATCCCTTGGGGCCTTGTGAAATGGTTTCAGGGTCAGCACTATGGCTTTTGAAGAGAAA
Organism: Protopterus annectens; assembly: GCF_019279795.1. NCBI lineage: Eukaryota > Metazoa > Chordata > Ceratodontiformes > Protopteridae > Protopterus > Protopterus annectens. The sequence continues at coordinate 571,169,336 of NC_056744.1, read as the reverse complement.
TTGGTGAGAGCTGGGTACTCTGTAATACCTATCAGGTTTGACTGGTGCAGGAGGCAGAGAATCCGGGTTAAGACAAGCCTCCGAATAGACATCACCCAGTATGTCCAAAACAGGGGGTATAGCCAGAGGTCTGTGTTGAGGTAACAAAAGAAATTCCCTAAGTCTTTTCTTGGAATCTGAAAAGTCCTGGCCTTCCCAATGGAAGTGTTCCCTCAAGGTGTGCAAGGTTTCCCCAAATGAAAAATCCTCAGGAGGGGATACAGAAGGAATGGACTGTTCTGCATCCGAATCCTCAAAAGGAGAGTAAGAGTGTTCCTCTGCATCAGAATGTTCTGATAAAATGGATCCCTGATCAGAAGAAGGTGAATCTTCCTCCACTCTGGGTCTCTTGTCTGGAGGGGGTTGAGAACCTCTGATAAGAGTAATTAAATCCTCAGCCATTTTAAGCATCTGTTTTTTAGGCATGGGACCTGGAGACGGGCCCTGTGCAACAGGCCTCGTGGGATGCCTGGCTGCTTTGGATTTAGTAAAGGCCTTAATTGAAAAAGAAGATGAGGGCCTAAATACACCATGGGTGGAGGTGGACCTGTCCACATTAGTAGGCTCAACATTGGCAGAGGCTTCAGGTTGTAGTCTGGGAAAGGGCCGAGGTCCCAGCAGTCACACCGCCAAAGGAGTGTCGTCGGTAGTCAGGGACTGCAAAGGCATCTCGCTGAGAACCGGACCACGTGTAGCCTGTTTTGGCATGGTGTCGTCAGGGACCGCGGGCCTCGCGTGTCGGTCCTTTTCCTTGCGTTTTTTGGACAAAACGGTAGTCGGAGTGTCCGACGACATTTTATAATCAAAAGCTTTACCAAAGTAGTGCTGGGCGAACTCCACCCGACGCTTAATAGTGCGTTTATTGAAGGTAGCGCAAAAGCGACAGCCCGAGACGTCATGGTCTGGGCCCAAACAAGGTATGCAGAGGGAATGGAAATCCTTATGCGGTATTTGCTTCCCACAAGAAATACAATTATTAACTTTTTAGCTTTAAAGAAGACTTCGGTTTCCAAAATATTCGTAATTCAGGAGCTGGCCGACCGGCACTTGCGAACTGCTTCTGCTTCGGGCACTGCGCGGCAAAAAAGACTGAAGAACATGGCGTCGGCTGTGTCTTATATACTCTGGCCTAACTGACGTCAGAAGAGAAAGCGACGACAACCGACGCCGGACCAAGACTTTGGAATTCGGCCGACCGAGGGACCGCCTGACGGCAGAAAACCCATCTGTGATTACTGCAGCTGTATGCACGATGAACATCTGGTAATGGATTGAACCAGCCTTGAATCTGTGGTATCCTCTGCATGACTGTCTGATTGGACCATGCAGGTATGCCTCTTTTAGGTCTAAAGTCACAAGCCAAGCACTGTTGCCCAGCATGGGCAGAAGCTGCTGCAAAGTCAACATTCTGAATTTTGGAATATCCAGGAATGTGTTCAAAATAGATAGGTCTAGTATCGGCCTCCAGGCCTTGTCCTTTCTGGGTACCAAGAACAGTCTTGAGTAAAATCCTTGCCCCTGCTCTTGCTCTGGTACTTGCTGAATGGCCCCCATGTCCATGAGGGATGACACTTGCTTTTGTGCCTCTGCCCACTGATTTTTTGGCAAATCTGGCCTTCCGTTTGCCTTTGGCAGAGTATGGAAGTGGAACTTGTAGCCTTTTGACACTATATTTAGAACCCACTTGTCCTGGGTTATAATGTGCTAATTTTGAGAAAAAAGTGCTAATTTTCCCCCTAAGGGTGCTGCCAGTAGATAAGTGCTTGGTGCAGGCAGGGGGAAGTCATTGGGACTGTTTCCTGTATGTTTGTGATTTGTCTTCTCCAACTTTGGAGGTAGAAGCACCCCATTGCTATGACCTATATGAACCTTGCGCTTGGGATCTGCCCCTAGGGCATCTGGATCTGCCCCTTTGAGGTCTGTCTGACACAGGAAAGGACCAATTTTTTGTAGGCCAGTGTCTCCTAAACCTAGGTGGCTGTACTTGTAAAAAATCTTTAACAGTTTGCATAGATTTAGCTTTGTCCTCCATTTTCTTCAACACCTCTTCTGCCTTAACACCAAACAAAGTATCATGCTGTAAAGGTGCATCTAGTAATTTAACTTTAACATGATCAGGCAGATTTTGTTCCTTTAACCAAGCATGTCTCCTAATTACAGAACCCGTAACTGCGGCCCTGCAGGAGGCCTCCAAAGAATCAAACCCACATTGCAAAGTATGCTTTCCAACTTGTTCAGCTGCATGCAATAAATCCTGCATTTCCTTGTTTTCTGCACATTCAGAGTTTAACAACATTTTCTGTTTAAGCAATCCCATGACATGTTGCTGATATCTGAGCATATGAAACTGACAGTTTAAGGCCCTTATAGCCAAAGCTGCAGATGTATAAACCTTTTTTCCCCACCTATCCAATGCTCTTGAATCTCTGTCAGAGGGGGTTGGGTTTTTTGCAGTGTAAGCCTTAACTCCCTTTGGACCCTGTGAAATAGTTTCTTGGTCAGCAGCAGGGTTTTTAAAAAGAAATTTGTGAGAGTCAGGAACCCTGTAATATCTGCCAGGCTTAACAGGAACTGGGAGTAAGGAGTCAGGGGTCAGACTAGAAAACACATCATCTACAATGTCTAACACAGGTGGAATGGCTAGAGGCCTGTGCTGAGGTAGTAAAAGGAAATCCCAGAGTCTCTTTTTAGATTCTGGAAAATCTTGGCTCTCCTAGTGGAAATGCTCCCTCATGGTATGCAAGGTTTCCCCAAAAGAATAGTCCTCAGAAGGGGATGCCGAAGGTATAGATTCTTCAGCATCAGAATCCTCATGGGAGAAGAGAATATTCCTGATCAGAAGAGGAATCAGAAGAAATAGAAACCTGATCTGAAGATTCATAGTCAGTCTCTTGCCTAGGCCTCTTATCAGGAGGGGGATGGGAACCCCTGATCAAGGTAATCAAGTCTTCGGCCATTTTGAGCATCTGTTTTTTGGGCATAGAGGCCTGTCCACGTGGCTCTTGAGCTTGTTTCCTTCCTTTAGAAGGTGCTTTAGTCTCTGCCTTTGAAGCTGAAGTCGTTTTAATGTAAAGATGTTTAGGTCTGAATACACCCTCAGAAGCCAGTGCCTGCTCAGCGGCTCCGGACCCATCTGAGGGATTAGCGTCCGAGGCTCCAACACCTTGAGTATCCAGTGGCAAAGCTGACTCCATGTGGGAGTCGGCAGCGGCCTGCTACTCTAAAGTAGCGGGCGTCAGGGGCTGCAAAAGCACCTCACTGAGAACCGGTGACTGGCTTAGGAGAAGCTTCGTCGTCGGTTTTGGGCCTCGGTTGTTTATCTCTATCCTTTTCTTTGCGTTTTTTGTGAACTCCGGTAGTCGGATAGCTATCCGACGACATTTCAGGATAATTAAACCGGCTTCCAAAAAAGTTTAAAGCAAAATCATACCGACGCTTAATAGTGCGTTGGTTAAATCTAGCACAAAACCGACAACCAGTAACGTTGTGATCAGGGCCTAGGCAAGGAATACAGTAAGAATGAAAGTCCTTATGAGGTATTTGCTTTCCACAAGAAATGTAATTAATAACTTTTTCTGACATCGGTCTGGAGCAAGAAAAAAGTTTCCCCAACAGGGTACTTAGTTTTATTGAAGACTTCGGATCTGAAACTCAAACACGAAAATCTCAGGAGTGGGCCGACCGGTACTTGCAAACTACTTCTGCTTCGGGCACCGCGCGGCAAGAAAGACTGAAGAAAATGGCGTTGGCTGCTTTATACCCCTGATGACCTGATGTCAGGGAAAGGGCAACAGCAGCCGAAGCAGGACCCAAGACTTTGGAATTCAGGCCAGCTGAGGGCAACCTGCCAGCAGGATTGCCCAAATATAATGACTGCAACAGTGAAACACGAAGAACATCAGCTTTTGCATTACCATGAATTTTCTGAAGGGTATGAAATCTGAAACTCAAATGTCTGCCATTATTTTCTGACTTTAACTCTTAATGATTTGCCAGAAAAAGTACAGTTTTGTACCTACGATAAATGTAGATGCTCGAGTGTTCACACTGCTGCAGTCATCACACATGGGTTATCCTGCCGTCAGGCAGTCCCGCAGTCGGCCAGAGTTCCAAAGTCTTGGTCTGGCGTTGGTTGCTGTCGCTTCTTCCCTGACGTCAGTGCGCCAGGGGTATATAAGAGGCATCCAACGCCATTTTCTTCAGTTTTTCTTGCCCCAGATGTCAGGTGCCCCCAAGTAGGTAGGCAATACATATTGCTAATAAAACATGTAAAAGGAATAAAAGGAATACCTTCAGTTACAAGCAAATACACCATAAAGGTTGTACAGGATAGAAAAGGTATAGAAAAGTTCAGCTAGGTCAGAGGGGATGGAGGGAGGGTAACCTGGACTGCAGCAGTGTGAACACTCGAACATCTACATTTATGATGGGTACAAAACTGTACTATGTTCATCGTGTTACACTGCTGCAGTCATCACACTTGGGTTGAATCCCAAAGCTAAGGATGGGTGGTGGAACTAAACAAGGTTTGGAGAGGCTAGTAGGCCCTGCAGAACTGCAGTGGCAAAGCCAGCTCTGGTTTTAGAGTATAGAGGTAAGTGATAGTGCTTGGTGAAGGTGTGCACTGAACTCCAAGTTGCAGCCTCCAAAATATCCTTGGTTGGTACCCCTCTGAGGAAGGCTGTTGATGTTGCTGTAGCCCTGGTGGAATGGGGCCTGATGTTACCAGGTACAGGTTTCCCATGGTGTGTGTAGCAGAAATGGATACAATGTCCTATCCATTTTGAAATGGTCTGTTTTGAGATAGCCTTTCCTTGTGATCCTGCAGCATAGGCCTGCAGAATTTTTCTTGCAGGGAGTTGGGTCTTTGTTGCCATCATTTTGAAGTATTGATACAGTTGTCCTTGCTTGTCTGGCGTGAGATAAGCTATCTGGGCCGTTGTATTTAAGCTGGCACCAAGGAATATTATGTCTTGTGAGGGCACTAGTTTTGACTTATTTTCGTTTACTGTGTACCCTAGGCGACTTAATAGGTTTTTGACAAATGCCAGATGCTTTAAAAGAATGTCCTTGCTTTCTGCTTGAATAGGCAGTTGTCCAGGTATGGATATATTTGAATTCCTCTTTGGCTGCAGTATGCAATTACTGGTGCCAGGCATTTTATGAAGACCCAGGGCACAGTAGATAAGCCAAAGGGCAGTGCAGAGAATTGGTAATGGGTTGAACCTGCTATAAATCGGAGGCATCTTCTGCAATTTTGTCTGATAGGGACATGCAGGTATGCCTCCTTGAGGTCCAGCGTTACTAGCCAAGCCTTCTTACCCAGCATAGGAAGAAGTTGCTGTAGTGTTAGCATCTTGAATTTGGGTACTTCCAGATATGTGTTTAGAATTGAGAGGTCCAGAATGGGTCTCCAGGCTTTGTCCTTTCGGGGAACTAGAAAGAGTCTTGAGTAAAATCCTTGTCCTTGCTCCTGTGTAGGAACCTGTTGAATGGCTCTCATGTCCATGAGAGCTGAAATTTGCTTTTGAGCCTCTGCCCATTGATTTGATGGCAGGTTTGGCATTCCTTTTATCCTTGGTAAAGTGTGAAAGTGGAATCTGTATCCTTGAGATACAATATTTAGGACCCATTTGTCTTTTGTGATGATGTGTCAGTTGTCTGCAAAAAGTGCTAGTTTTCCTCCCAAGGGAGCTGCCAAGAGGGATTTGCTTGGTAGTCTGAGGGGTAAGTCATTGTGTTTGTCTTCTGATAGTTTGAGACCTGTCTTCTCCTCCTTTTTGGGTTGTGGCACCCCACTGTCGAGGCTGGTAAGAGCCTTGTGACTGACCTCTGCCCCTTGGGCGTCTGTATTTGCCCCTCTGTGGTCTGGCAGAAGCTGGAAAGGACCAGTTTTTGGTTGGCCAATTTCTGCTGAAATGAGGGGGTTGAACCTGTAAAAAATCCTTGACCGTATGCATAGATTTTGCCTTATCCTCCATTTTCTTTAAAACCTCTTCTGCTTTTACACCAAATAAAACATCCTGCTGTAAAGGTGCATCCAATAACTTTGCTTTAACATGATCAGGTAAAGTTTGTTCTTTTAACCAAGCATGCCTACGTATGACGGACCCTGTCACTGCTGCTCTACAAGAAGCTTCCAATGAATCAAATCCACATTGCAAAGTATGTTTTCCCACTTGTTCAGCTGCATGCAACAAATCTTGCATTTCCTTGTAATCAGGCTGTTCTGTATGTGTGATCATTTTTTGATTTAATTGAGACATCAAATATTGTTGATATTTCAGCATGTGAAACTGGCAATTTAAGGCCCTCATAGCTAGAGTAGCTGTGGTATATACTTTCTTTCCCCATCTGTCAAGTGCTCTAGAATCCCTTTCAGATGGTACAGGATTTTTAGCAATAGAGGCCTTAACCCCTTTGGGACCCTGGGAAATGGTTTCTGGGTCAGCAACAGGGCTTTTATATAGGAATTTGTGTGAGTCAGGGACTCTGTAGTATCTGTCTGGTTTGGCTGGTGCAGGAGGTAGTGAATCTGGGTTAAGGCTAGATTCTGAATAAACATCCTCCACAATGTCTAACACGGGTGGAATAGCAAGCGGTCTGTGCTGGGGTAGTAAAAGGAACTCTCGGAGCCTTTCTTAGGATCAGAGTAATCCTGGCCTTCCCAGTGGAAATGTTCCCTCATGGTATGTAAAGTTTCCCCAAAAGAGTAGTCTTCTGGGGGAGATGCTGAAGGGATAGACTCTTCAGCATCAGAGTCTTCATAAGAGGGAATGGAATATTCCTGTTCCTCAGAAGAATCTGAGGAAAATGAAACCTGGTCAGAGGAAGCATAGTCCTCCTCCTGTCTTGGCCTTTTATCAGGAGGGGGATGGGAACCCCTGATTAGGGTAATTATATCTTCAACCATCTTAAGCATCTGTTTCTCAGGCATGGGGCCTTGTACTGGAGACTGCTGTACAGTCTTCTTTGTTTTTAAAGGGGTTTTCAGCTTTGCATAGGATTTAATAGTGAGTGTAGTCGGTCTGAAGACACCTTCTGTAATTGAAGGTGTTTCAACTGCACTGGGATCTCCTTCAGCCATGGAGTCGGAAGGGCCTAAAGGTAAAGGTTGTGGAGGCCTAGCAATCTCCGCTTGGGAATCGGATGCCGCCTGGGGTTCTAAATCAGTGGTCGTCAGGGGCTGCGTAGGCGCCTCACTGAAAACCGGAGAACCGGCGACTGGCCTAGCAGAGGCCTCGGAGTCTGGTTTGGGTCTCGGCTGCCTGTCCTTACCCTTGTGTTATTTTATGCATTCCGGTAGTCGGTTGCTCCGACGGCATGGTATAATTAAATTTCCTACCAAAATAATGTCGGGTGAAATCAAACCGATGTTTAATAGTTCGTTTTTTGAACCTAGCACAAAACCGACAACCTGTGACGTCGTGGTCTGGGCCTAGGCAAAGAATACAATAAGAATGAAAGTCCTTATGAGGTATTTGCTTCCCACAAGAAATGCAATTGTTAACTTTTTCTGACATCGAACTGAGGCAAGAAAAGGTTCCCCAACGGGGTATTTAGCTTTATTGAAGACTTCGGTCTGAAATTTGATTTGAAAATCTCAGGAGTCGGCTGATCGGCACTTGCGAACTGCTTCTGCTTTGGGCACCGTGTGGCAAGAAAGACTGGAGAAAATGGCATTGGATGCCTCTTATATACCCCTGGCGCACTGACGTCAGGGAAGAAGTGACAGCAACCGACGCCGGACCAAGACTTTGGAACTCTGGCCGACTGCGGGACCGCCTGACGGCAGGATAACCCAAGGGTGATGACTGCAGCAGTGTAACACGATGAACATCCACAATTTTATGCGTAATGGACTAAAAATATGGGGCAAAAATCTGAACATTCTGCGAAAGTTTGTAGAGTTCAGAGGTACAGACAAGTGATGCACACCAGCACATAGCAGAGCTGTAGACTGTAGCTCCAAAATCACTATCACTCAACTCAGTATTGTACAGATTGCTCAGGGGTGATCTGTGACTCGCCTACAAGGCAATCTCGGACCCTGCCCTACTAGAGATGCTCCATATCCGTAAGTCTAACTCCTCACGCACTACCCGCTCAAAAGGCCTGAATCTAATATGCGACATCAACAATACCTGCTGGAGACGCAGGTTTGTCTCCCAGAGGCTGCCCCATCTCTGGAATAGACTTCCCATACATGTCAAACAGGCCACCTCACTTACACTCTTCAAGCGCAACCTTGATGAGTGGATGGGAAACCATAAATTTGTCCCAGGGGTTCCACCTGTGTCCCTCATTGACCCGGGCGATAAATGCTGACTGAGGTTTCTTTTTGGGGATAAACTCTTGGCTAGGCTTGTAAGCGCCCCAGGGCCTTTAGCCTAGTAACCTCCTATGATCTGGTAAAATCTATTTCCCATCCCTCATCTTTATTAATGCTTACAGCATACAGCACAGCTGTAGAACACAGAAACATAATTATATAACTTACTCTTTAATTAACTTAGTTCATTAAAATGTAGTTAAACAGTTAACAAGGATTTACTAACCTATTACAACTGGACTTCTTATTCCAAGTCTGGAAAATAATGACTACATTCATTCTGCTATACAAAAGCACAATATGCACCTTTTGACATCAAAAAACTGAATTCATTGTTGTTAGCACTTTAATACTTTTGACAGTGCTTATGAAGGAAATGTAATACGTATGTTGCTTCCATACAATCATACACTTCAAATTAGAATGTCTCATCTCAACTTGGCAAAGTACATTTATGCTTTAAACAGTGAATGAAATGTACTGTATTTAATCTAGTATAAAATGCTGTTTGTTCAATCCCTATGATAACAAACTGCTAAGCACTTGTCCACTGAAACTCAATTTTCATGAATTTTTCACAGAGAGCTATTACCAAAAATATGCAACAGAACAAAAATCTAATCCAAATTATTTCAACAAGCACATCAGATAAATTATACCAACTCAGACATAGTGGTTGTTTAAAAAAGTGCTATACATATGCATATATTATGATGCACTGTGGTAAGAACTTGATGGTAACATGCATACTCTGTATACTGTGGTAGTGGCATCCTCTTGTTGTTAAAAGTAGGACTTGCAGTTGCAGTGATCAGAGGCATATGCCTCCAATGGAAAAGTATTTCAAAGCCAAAACTGGACAACCTGGTGGACCCAGACAAGGGGAAGCTGTGTAAATTCCAGAAGAATCACTGAAGTCCTGTGGACCTACTCACAGAATACATGCCAGGGACATATTTGTTGATGCATTTGGGACTGCAAATCAGCCTGGCCTAAGTACCAACACCATGTTTGTGGACTGTGAAGGGTGTTTGTGTTCCACTAAGAAATATTAAAACTGGTCTGAAAACAAAGTTGAACTGTGAGCTCATTGAAATTATGTTAAGTAAAAGGGTACTTATTTCCTATTTAAGGCAAAAGTAAACTTTGACTTTATATATTTTTGCAAATAAACTAAACTTAAACTGGAAAAAAGTGACACCACAGTATGTAATAGCTACTATGCACACACACACACACACACACACACACACACACACACACACACACACACACACACACACACACACACACACACACACACACACACACACACACCAGATTACATAGTTTTCTTGTTCTGTCATTGCAGTTGGCAGATGCAAGAATATTTAACTTAATTACCCCATCTAAAAAGAGACTTGTTGCTGTTCTCTTTGGGCAACCTCATTTGAGGGAGATAAGTGTTATCTGTGTGTTTACCCCACATAAAAATAAACACTTAATTGTTAGTAAGCTGTTACATTTTGCCCAAAATGGAGAAACTCAAATACTCTGGTGCGCACCAACCCAAATCTATGCCAACATAGTGGCTCTCCAAGAACAGATCAAGACTACTTACACACAAATAATCAGTCTCTAGGAATAGAACACTCCAATGACCAACTCACTAGTAAAGAAACAGAACACAGGTGATGAAAGTGATGCCTTTGGAAGATGTCACGCAGGAGAGCTTCGCTCAGACTGACTGGGTAAAAATCTTGTCTTCACAACTTAACAGTGGAAGCACACAGCATATATGGGCATGGAAGGCAATGACTATATGTACTATCAAAACCAAAAAAATTTAAATGCTAGCTAGAGCTGGTGTCTCTTCTGAAACACAAGAAATAAAATATCCTAAAGATATCCTAAACAGACACAATACAAGTAACACTATAAGATCACAAATGTCTGATCTAAAGCATACTTTATCCTTATGGTTAGAACCACAGGTAAACAGTAAAAATAAAAGTAAAATGACAGGTATTTTAAAAGATGATACATTCAAATGGGTACTCTCAAGTCTCTCAAGTATTTTATTTTTTTTACATAAACAGTATTTTCACAGTGACCTTAAGAGTACTGACAAACTGTCTGCACTAACAAAGTTTACTAGCTAAAGAAGCTTTGTTTAAAACAAATGTTCATATATCTGTCAGCACGCATGAATTCGCAATAACTAAAGCAGTACATTTTAGATGTTGGAAGACTGGGCTTTCTCAGTACAAAACACTAACTACTAATGGAAACACTGCGACAATCAAATATGTGATTTCAAAATAACATACTGATAAAACAGTACCAATGGAATGTGGCAAAGTAGCTGCAAGAATAACAGAATTAGCATATTTTCCCTGGGATACTACCAACATAGCCAAACATATGATACTGGTGGATAAAAGGGAATTACAAAGATTTTTAGAATCTGGAAGCATGGTTACACTAATTAAGGAACAATGTGTCTATACATATAAAACAGGTGAAGAGAGTAAAGTGGAAGAAATATGCATGCATAGATCAAGCAAGAGTGTCCTATAACTAATGTAGAAATTAAAACCCTGTTTGGTAAAGTACTACATCCTGTAGCTTTGACAGCTCATTTAACACAGCCAATCATCATTAGCCAATAATTTCTTCAGATCAGAGCTTTGTTAAAATTATACAGGAGCACAGCTAGATACTCTACAGATAGAAAATATATCCCTTGTAAAAATGGGGATGAACAAGGGAAAAATAAGCAAAAAAAGACCTCACATTAGGGCACATTTAAATACTGATACAGTTAACTTAGAACTTCTCAAAACAATGTCCAATTTCAGAAGGGATGGAGCTAACGTTTTACATGAAATTAGAGTCACCCATACCTGTTAGGGACAGTTGAAAGGTATGGGGGACAGCAGCCTAGCACACTGTTAAAAATACAATTCCTGATAAAGAGAAAGAGGTAGATGTAGTAAATTTAAAAGGAAGAATAATCTAGCTTTGACTGCAAAGAGAAGAAGGACATATGTGTTACAAGAAACCTGTTACTGAGTCTTACCAGAAAACCCTAGCTGTTATGTTAATGAAAGAAATCAGTACAGAAATTGAAAGGGAAGAACCCATACTGCATGATAATGAACCGCATCAAAAGATCCCAGCAATTTTTCAAGTAAAGGAATCTCCTGTGGGAGACAGGGAGTAGGGTTGGGGTCAGGGCCATAGAGACTAATCTACTAATGGCAAACAGAGTCCTAGGTTTTCCACTGTCCTCCAAAGAACATGTATTATCTCTCCTGGCACAAAAACTTTGGGGCTTATTATTCACTGATCACACACACACACACACACACACACAACATTCAGAGAGCAACTTCTCACCTACTTAAAATAGAAAGCTACCTGCATGTGCATTACTCATTTCACTTAAATTCGCCAAGCACAGCCTTTCCACTACTCATTTGCTTAAACTTCAAGACCAGACAAGTTTAAATACATGCAGGAACATGGTTTAAAAGTAGGCAGGATTTGAATGAGCTATGTAAAGTTTGACTGACAGCTGGCTAGATTGTAAGTGATATATAATGTTTGCAACTACAATTATGTCAACATGGTTTGTGATGCATAATGTCTGCAACTAAAATTATGTCAATGTGGTTTGCTTTCCTTTTTATAAATGTATGATTGCCTATGTCATACATGATAATGTAATAAAGATGTTTCTTGTTAAAAATAAAAAGTTTAACACCAGCTGAGATCTAATACTCCAACTAATCATCTTCTCTCACAAACTCCTCCATCACCTTCCCTCCCCTCCTTTCTCTCCTTCACCTTCCCACCCACCACACCAATGCAGTAATTCAATACCTAACATATTACCTTTTGTAAGCAACCCCCGTCTGCTTAATTTATACCCTGTATGTAAATACAGCACAGAAAAAAGCACAACCCAATAAAAGTGCAAATAGGCTGCATGTTCAAAATTCAGTAAACTAAGTGCTTTTCAAGGGAAAATTTCAATTTGGTCTATTAGTAAGTGCATTTGTCCAACAACCGATGCAAGACTGCCTCAGACTAATAAACATTCTTTCACATAAAACATTACATTTTGTTTTAAAACAGTGATGAATTTTATTCCCAGTTATATGGCTAGAATTGTAGACATTCTGCAATCATTAATACTGTTTGCCAAAACAGGTGACTTGGTAACTGATGGGAGGGTGCTGACAGGGTTAAGTAAACCAGTTTTAATCCAGATTTATATCCTACCATAACCATTTCTGAAGTGGTCTGTGAGCAGAATAAAAGTATTTTAAAAAGATTTGCAAATTTTTTTAACTAGTTCTCATGAGATGGTGATTCTTAAGAGACTGTTAAGAGATCACTCAAGGAAATTTATGAGCAATGACAGAAGTGAAGCCCTGCTGATTATGGGCTCCATAGGTTGCAATAACAAACTTGAAACTATTTTGTGGGACAATAATTATATAATGGTTAGTACTTCCATAATCAATACAGCTTACAGTATTCTGGATGAGAAGTTAAGAGCTTTTATCAAACAATTTCATTACACAAACATTATTTGATTATTGCTGGCTACTATGTCTGCCATTTAGCTTTTTGGTATAATAAATCTGCCAATAAGTACTGAATACCCCCCCCCCCCCCCCCCACACACACACACACACACACATACACCTCCACTTAGGCCAGCTATCTCTCCTGCTTGGTGTAAGATAAAACTATCTGCCATTTTTGTTGACTTGAAAATTCACTTACGAAAAATATTCTTTCTTGCATTCCTGACACTTTTGGCTCTATTAAGTTAATGGAGTGCGAGACAAATGTGGACACTATGCATACTTTTAGAAGTGCATGCACTGTACTCCGTCATCACCTAGGATATGAGAATACCATGTTGTCTCATTATTTGAAAATGAGATTAGGACTGGCACATTCTGTGTTTGATCGCTCCCTACAAGGGAAGAATGCCAAAGAGGAGCAAACCAGGTGTCTTTCTGTATTTTTGCAAAGACCATCAATACATTTGTCAAAGAGGCTTGACAGAGCAGGGAAGCATGGTGTTACTTGATGACACTGTAAATGCTTGTTGGTTTCTGGAAGGTGGGGTGAGAGGTTTTACGGGAAAGCTTTTTTAAGAATGTGGATTTCAGTGCATTGTAATAGGGAATGTATTTTTCAAAGGAACTAACTGTGACCTATGTGGCTTAACTGGCCAGTCAGTGGAAGGTTATGAAAATTAACAGGAGCACAAAAACAGTGGTGATTAACTGGCATGACTTGTGAGACTTTGGTAAGCAATGTCTCCATGATGGAAGGTCCCACAGGATGATGGACAGGCAAAGATCCTTTATCAGCAGAAGCAACTGCATTTACTGTCTACTGGAGCTGAAAGGTGGATGACTATAAGACTGTAAAAGGTGTTTCTTCTTTCTTCCATTTCTCCATTGAAGGTCTGTTTGAACTCAGAAGTTTATTCAACAGGGACCGGGGAAATGGTTGACTAATGATTCAATACCTTGCAATACTGGTGAATGGTTTGCTAAATGAAAAATTAATGCAGCAGTCTGGAGATCTTTTAGGTACTGCATAAATGCAGGACTGGGGGTTAATCAATCAGCTCTTCTTATTTCAGCTTCTATTTTACTGAATGCAATAGTGCAGGCAATTTTTTGAATGGAAGCTAAGAGTATTTTCTAATATACATATGTGTAACAAGACTTGATTTAATGCTTATTTTTGGGAAAATAATGGTATGGGTGACGGTGAAGGGACAAGGGATACTATATATAGTTGTTGGAAAATGTTATTTGAGGTTGTGAAAAAATGGAAATTGCCAAGACTTCGCCCTATATTTCAGGGAGAACAGCCATAAAAAGAATGAAATGTAAGAAGTGACAACAGGCAAGCTGTTAGAAAGATGGCAATACTGCTGCAGTCATTTGGAAAAAAGTCAACCTCTTAAAGAAGGCACATGGTGAACTACAGGAATATAGTTTCCTGGATCATAATGAGTTAGTTAATCCTGATAAGAGAATGAGGGTATTTCAGTCGACAGAGCTAGGTAATCCTGTAACAGCTGCACTCCCAAGAAATTCACTTGGGAGCTGAACACAAGATGATGTTAAGCAGTTTATGGCCAGTAGGGGGTGTTTTCCTATTTCCAAGGGGACAGTATGCAAGGTACAGCAATAGTGCTAAAGAGCAGCTCCTGTTTTACCATGCAGGAAAGTTAAGCCAATGAACAGGGCATATTTATAGCAATCAAAGGCAGTTTAGTAGGCAGAAAAATTACCCTGATTTCCTTACATCTCTCCACAGCTTTACTAAAGGGGAGTTCTTGACAATAATGCATAGTACAATGCATTTTGCAAAAGGAGTGGTAACATTTTTAGGGAACTGGAATGGAATTGTGTTAAGAAAGGATGACAGCAAGGGACCGAGGAGGAAAAGGGTTGCTAGAGTAGGTAAATATGATGGTGTTTACCTAGACAGTATGGGTCTGGTAAATATGGCAGTTCAAGAGACATATCCTCAATGGTACAAATAAGTATCAGGGTAGTACAACTGCAAATTTAGATAGAGGACACATTTCCTTTAAAGACAGATAAGTGTTGAGCAAGCTAGAAATGGTGCCTGCAGAGTTCTCACACCCCTTCCTCTATTAATAATGATGAGGCATCACTTTAGACCGAGACCTTTAGGCACTTGATTTCCCCTTAAATTATGTGGGTAAACCTTTTGAATCATGCAGCAAAGAAACCCTGCTGAGAGAGCTGCAAGAGGTGCTAGGGCAAGAGACAGGTTGGTAGAAAAATGGGAGGTCAAAGAAAGAAAGTATCCCTAAGAAATGCTAAAGAGGAAGCATTATCTCTTATATGACAGTTCAAGATGGCTGCTAGTTGAACGTTAATAGTGGAAAAAACTTCTTCCGTCCTGGAAAATTGAAGCAAGGAAGTCTAGACCTGTTGGAATTGGAGTAGTGAATGGATCTAAGTGTTTCTGATGAGCCCAAATAGCTAATCTTCTCCATTTACTCTTGTAAACTTTTCTAGTAGAAGCTTTATGGGAAAAGATCAACATTTTTCGAACTGGGGAGGAAAGCCTGGAATGTCTAGCCATTATTGGAATTGGAGAAACCATGCGGTCAATTTGAGGCCTACAATACCTGGGTGAATCTGTCCTGATAGGTGAGACAGGAGGTCTATACTGGGATCCAAGTGGGATGTATTAAATGAGACCAAAGGAAGGGAAACTATACCTGTTGAGGCTAAAAGGGAACAATGAGGATCACTCTGCTCTTTAACCAAAGTGCTTTCTGAAGAAATTTGGGAATGACAGGCAGACGAGGGTAAGCGTAAAGGAGACTGTAGGGACAAACATGGACTAGAGCATCTCTTGATGACAGTCTCTGAGGAGGGATAAAGGCAAAGAACATGCTGCACAGGTCACAGCAAGGTTGACCCCACTTGTGGAAGATTATGTTTGCCACTGACTGTTTGAGAGATGACTTGTGAGGCATGAGGATGGTCCTGCTGAGTCTGTCTTCTAAAATGCTGGACTTCCCTGGTATGTGCGTTGCTACTAGAAAGCGGTTGGAAAAGAATGCCCACTACAACACCCTCATTGCTTCTCAACAAAGGGGTTAGGATCTGGTTATCCCCTATCTGTTGATGTACCAGACTACTGACATGCTGTCCATTTGTATGGCAACAGTCCCTAGAAGGAAACATATTAAACATCTCTTATTTCTTACCCTTGTATTTATATGGATTCCAGGCATTCCCTCGGGAGTCCCCCAAACATGTTCTGAAAGAGTTAAAAATGCAGTGCTGAGTTTTGTTTGGAAGAGGGAGACACTCACGGTTTCATAGGATGTTCTAGCCATGTTATGAGTGGGGAGGGCTAAGCCTCCCAGACATAAATAGCAACCTCTTCACAACACAGCTCAAGATATCTGCAGCAATGCAGTCAAAGGAATATGATGTTAAATGGAAATATTTGATGATCAAGTTCAGTAATTTGCAGACACAGAAGAAGAGATATGGGCAAAGACTGTCAGTGGTCACAAAAAATTCCCTATTATAGCAGACAGATGCAGCTGTTGTCAGAATCCTAAGCCATATAGACATGATGCTGTGGAAAAATTATATCCTACAAATTGGCTATTCATGACTAGAGAGGAGAGAAGAGAAAACATTAAGGGGTTTGTGTAAGAAAAGAACTGAGTTAAATATTGTGAACAGTCACAGGGATTTGCATGAGGGAATACAATGGAGTCCCCTGTAGAAAGAATTAGGCTTAAAAGAAGGGCATAAAATGGAGACAGAAGGTTTACTTTTAGTAGCAAAGAAATTTGGAACATGCCCTGAGGGAGAAGTTTTTAAACCAAAGATGGCAGGTCTTCTAATTCAGAGCAAAATAGAAGCATTAAGTACAAAAGGTAAAATTACCTGGCCATATAAAGGGTTAACATAACCAGACAGTAAGCCAAGACTTACCAGGACACAGGTGTGGGGGAAGGATGATTGGAAGGAGGCGTATCCTAACAGAGTAGCAGATGCAAATTTGTAGGTGAAATAGGTATGTCGCAAAGAGCAGGAAATTTAAAAGTTTCACATGAAAATGCTTACACAAGTGTTTTTACACACCATCTAGGCAGGGGCGGCCTGTGCTATTGGACTGCCAGACTGCAGCCCCCTCAACTTCAAACTAACAAAATAAAAAAATAAATAGAAAAAAATAAGAAAAAAATATTTTAAAATTTCGCGGACTTCGCGCATGCGCACTAGTCCAGACTGCTGCTGAGACAGTCTGGAGCATGGAGCATGCGCAGATTGTCTCAGCAGCAGTCCTGATTGAGACACGTGAACAGGAGCGCTCCCACAAGTCTATGCAGTTTTAAACTGCACAGACTGCCTGGGAACTCGCTGGGGAAACGCGTCTGGGTCGGACTGCAAGGTCGGCAGTCAGGAGAAGGATCTCGGGTCTGGATTGGAGCTTGCTGCAGGGGAAGATCTCGCGACGGGCAAGGTCGTATTTGCACGGGTTTCAGCTGCACTTGTCGGGGGTTTTGTGGACAAGGACATGGATTTAATGGTGGTTTTTGCGGACAGGGATTTACTACAGGATCAAGGATGTGTGTGTGTGTGTGTGTGTGTGTGTGTGTGTGTGTGTGTGTGTGTGTGTCTGTGTGTCTGTGTGTGTGTGTCTGTGTGTCTGTCTGTGTGTGTGTGTGTGTCTGTGTGTCTGTGTGTCTGTGTGTGTGTGTCTGTGTCTGTGTGTGTGTGTGTGTGTGTGTGTGTGTCTGTGTGTGTGTGTGTCTGTGTGTGTGTGTGTGTGTGTGTGTGTGTGTGTGTGTCTGTGTGAAAATGCCCCTGATGCAATATACTGGTGGTTAGGCTCATGGTGGTGTGGTAGGGAATACCTCAGGCTTGAACCCTGTACCTTGTAAGCAGGTGTTAAAGACCTGAATTCCCTACCCACCACCATTTGTAAAAAAATTGCAGATTTTTGCCTCATATTTGATCTGATCTGTTCCTCATAATATCTGTGGTTTATAAATGTTGCAATGCTTGATATTTGATGGTGCAGTGGTAGCACTGTTGCCTCACAACTGCAGGTTCTCAGGTTTGCTTCTTGGCTGGGGTGCCTTCTTTGTGGGGGGGGGTCTGTATCTTCTCCCTGTGTTTGTGTGGGTTTGCTTTTGTGTCCTCCCATGTTACAAAGACATGTCTGCATTATTTCTTCCTGGGCCTCTGCTGAGAATTGTTTTTTTTTTTGTTCCAAGTCAGACTGTCCTGATTAACAAATGTTAAATAAAATTGACAGGCATTTGAATTTCAGACTTCAGGTTTCTGAATGTTTAGTTCCTTACATATTTGATGGTGCAGTGGCAGTATTGTTGCCTCACAGCTATAGGTTTTCTGGTTTGATTCTTGGCTGGGGTGCCTTCTGTGTGGAGTCTGCATCTTATCCCTGTGTTTGTGTGGATTTGCTCTGGTGTCCTGCCATTTTACAAAGACATGTGTTTACAGTATTTCTCCCTGGGCCTCTGCTGAAAATTGTTTTTGTTCCGTCAGAAGTAAAATTGACAGGCATTTGAATTTCAGACTTCATATTCTTCAGAAAATACATAGTAAAACAAAGTTTTATTCTAGCAATAAATATATAGTAACACAACCTTTTATTATAGCAATTTTTTAAGTTTATAAGATGGCTATTTGAAATTTGTCCTTATTTTTGGGACTGTAATACCCTGTTAGTGGCTTTGTCCAGGTTTTTGTGCTAAGGTTGACAGCTATGGCAAGAACTGAATTCACTGAATATGTTTGAGGGCTGTATTCCCTCATTACTGGGTTTGTCCAGGTGTTTTGTGCTAAGAGGTTGACAGCTATGGTGAGAACTGAATTCATTAAATGATAGCCATTTAAGTTTCAGTCTTCCTCTCTTTCACAAAGCAGCTGATTTGGCGTAGTGGTATGTTGCTCTTGACTGTTTTGCACAGGGACCTTGGCAGTAAAATGTACGGTGGTAACACAGCATTTTTCTTTCACAAAGCGGGTGATTTGGCATAGTGGTATGTTGTTCTGACTCTTTTGCACAGGGACCTTGGCAGTAAAATGTATGGTGGTAACACAGCATTTTATTCTAGCAGCTTTCCAAGATTATACAAGCAATGTTTAATGTGTCCCTGGTTTTTGCCCTTTTGACCCACCCCAATAAATTTGGCTTTTTCCAGACTTCTTGTGCTGCGAAGTTGAGATGCAGTTGAGTATTGAGTAGATTTTACAAGGAGCTGAGAGCTGCAGGGGAAGAGAAGTTTAGTGCTGATTATGCTAAGTCAGCTCACATTGCTAATAGCACAAAAGGTTGTGTACTTGCTTTTGATGCAGAAGGTTGTTGGTTCTACTCCAATAAGGGGTGAATGCTGCCGTACTGAAAATTAAGATACTAACTATGAGCCTGTTATCAGTTTGCCATCCATTTCCTATTGCAATATTACTAGCTTATTTTTAATGTAATTTAGGCAATTTATTCCTCAGGGGCATCAGACACTTTATTTTTCGATGAAACCATGAAATATAAAGGTGATTGCTAGCACCAACCTCTTCATTACAGATTTATTTAACGTGGAATTATTTAGATGACTTTTTTACTACTTCAGAGATTGTGCATATTTACTGATAATGGTGGACTGTAGAATTGTGCCTACTTACTGATAACAGTGGACTGTAGATGTTTGAGTAGACTTGTATGATGGAAATGTTCTGAATTGGACAGTTTTGTTTCATTGTTTACTGGAAAAATGTTCAAAGCAATAGGAAGGTGTATCAAAGAGCACATGTATGTTTCATATGCAAGGGGCCTATGATTTGAAAACAGCCCAGAATTAATTTTTATCTGCCACGGGTAAAATGTATTCTCTTTGAATGTGGGTTTTAATGTTGTTTCAATGAATGTGAGTTTCAAGGGCAGAGAAAGTTTAATGCCAAGTTTGTTTAGCAGATGTCTTAGTGTTTGTGCTGTAAAATGCAAAATAAAACTTTCAAATGAAGTTCAAATCATCATAGAAGTAAATCAGTATGCACATTAGTGTTTATGGTAAATGGAGTGAAATAGCAAAGTAATGGATCATTGGAATGGCTGCAGGGAGGCTCCATTCGACCATGGTTTTGTGAGGGGGAAGGGTGGCAAACTTAGACAGCCCCAGCTGAACTTTACCTCCCAACTGTCCAGATTTTCAAAGAATGAATAGATTTTTTGCTTCTTATTTTTGGTTTGTTCCCCATAAACTTTGTGGTTTTCTGGCAAATCATTTAGGAATTAAGTCACTAAATAATGACACACTAGTTTCAGACTTCATAACCTTCAGAAAAATGCATGCTAAAGTAAGACCTGTTCTATCAACTGTCCCAGTTTATAGAAGAGCAATTTTTAGTACTGTTTATATGTTCCCCCAATATATTTGGCCTTGTCCAGATTTATGTCTCAGTTTATACAAGAGCAATTTTTTGTACTGTTTATATGTTCCCCCAATACATTTGGCCTTGTCCAGATTTATTGCATTAACAGGTTGAGAGGTACATGCAAATAAATTGCTTTATAGAATTAGGCATAGCCAAACCTCTGAACTGTCCCTGATTTTGACTCAAAATGTTGCTCTTCCCCTAATGATCCCTCCGCAAAATAGCAATTTTGGAAGAAAACATGGAGGGTTTATAATTAAGAAATAAGTGTAATAATCAGATTACTTTTATTTCAGAAATGCATGTAGATTATTTTATTTTGTCAGCTGCTCAAGTTAGCAGTACTAATATTAAAGTGTCCCTTCTTTGACAGGTTCCCAGCTGTATTGTGTTGCTATTTTATATTTTTACATCACATTTTTGGTCCATTTTTCATAAAATTGTGTTTTTTTTGGCAAATTAGTGACAAATAATTAAAGACTGAAGTTGGAAAATAATGACAGACATTTGAGTTTCAGATTTCATACCATTCAGAAAATTCATACTAATGCAAGACCTCTATTAGCTTTCTAAGTTTATAAGAGCAATATTTTAAAAACTGTCCTTATTTTTGGGCCTTTGTCCCATTTCTTTGTATGGCTTTGTCCAGATTTCTTGCTCTGAGGTTGAGAGGTATGACAAATGTGTCAGGGCCATCACAAGTCAGCCAGAGACATTTCAAACTGTGATATACTTGTTACACCCCACTCCCACATGTAGTGACTCTGGATGTGTCGAAGCAAGGCAAGGAGTTATGCAGTGTAAATGTGCAGAGAATCCCACCCATCCAAGGTAGACACAAGTACTAGAGTGGCTTTTCATCTGTCCTTGATTTTTACAGAATGGTCTGGTTTCTGTCATATTTTTTGTACTGTTGATTTATGCTTATTACTCAAAGTGCCTGTTGCTCTGTGTTTAAGTAGCAATACTTTAATGACCATCAGGTAAGCTTGGCTGAGATTGCAAGATACAAGTAAGCTTTAATAAGCATACTGTTAAAGAATTGCCAACATTGAAAGCCTTTCTGTTGCCATGTAGAGAATACTTAACTAGATAATGTATAAGCCTTGGGTATTGAAATGCATATGCCAGTATTTGTAATAAAGGACAGAATTACATTATTTTAAGAGTCTCATTACACTTGGAGACTTCCAGTCATCTCTGCAGGCTTTACCCGTAAACCGAATGCCAATCGCGTGGTCCATAACCTGTACAGTAATCCTTTTAAGCAATGTATCTTGAGCTTATTTCTTGTTTGCTTTTCATTTTTACTTTGATCATGTATTCCCCATGAAACAAGTAGATGTCAGGCAGCAGGTCTTTTTTTGGATAAGGAACATTTTTACAAGTGGGGGCATCAGAGATTTCTACTTTCAACATGTTACTTGTTACTTTAATAAAGCTGAATATAAATTATAATTAGAACTGCAGTGCAAGAAGTGGTTTGAGTTGAGTGCTGCTTGTTTTTCTTATACTTGATTTTGACTGGCATTCCATTAATGTATTTAAAAAAGAAATTTATTTTTTCATGCCTCACACCCTTTTTTGTTTCCATCTAGATATTAAGCTGTCATGCAGCCAATGCATTGAAATATTTTTATTCTTCTACACTTCATTTTGTCTTGATTGGACTCTCATGACGACTGTTTGGCATCCAGTGCAGTATATTTAGTTTTTGTGGTTTGCTACTACAGGTGTGTGTGTGTGTGTGTGTGTGTGTGTGTGGTAGGGAATACCTCAGGCTTGAACCCTGTACCTTGTATGCAGGTGTTAAAGACCTGAATTCCCTACCCACCACCATTTGTAAAAAAAAGCTGCAGATTTTTGCCTCATATTTGATCCGATCTGTTCCTCATAATATCTGTGGTTTGTAAATGTTGCAATGCTTGATATTTGATGGTGCAGTGGTAGCATTGTTGCCTCACAGCTGCAGGTTCTCAGGTTTGCTTCTTGGCTGGGGTGCCTTCTTTGTGGGGTCTTTATCTTCTCCCTGTGTTTGTATGGGTTTGCTTTTGTGTCCTCCCATGTTGCAAAGACATGTCTGCATTATTTCTTCCTGGGCCTCTGCTGAAATTTTTTTTTGTTCCAAGTCAGACTGTCCTGATTAACAAATGTTAAATAAAATTGACAGGCATTTGAATTTCAGACTTCAGGTTTCTGAATGTTTAAGTCCTTGCATGTTTGATGGTGCAGTGGTAGTATTGCTGCCTCACAGCTATAGGTTTTCTGGTTTGATTCTTGGCTGGGGTGCCTTCTGTGTGGAGTCTGCATCTCCTCCCTGTGTTTGTGTGGATTCGCTCTGGTGCCCTGTCATTTTACAAAGACGTGTCTGCAGTATTTCTCCCTGGGTCTCTGCTGAAAATTTGTTTTTATTCTGTCAGCAGTAAAATTGACAGGGATTTGAATTTCAGACTTCATGTTCTTCAGAAAATACATAGTAACACAACCGTAACACAACCTTTTATTCTAGCAATTTTCTAAGTTTATAAGATGAATATCTGAAATTTGTCCCTATTTTTGGGACTGTATTCCCCCATTATTAGCTTCGTCCAGGTTTTTTGTGCTAAGGTTGACAGCTATGGCAAGAACTGAATTCATTGAATGTTTGAGGGCTGTATTCCCTCATTACTGGGTTTGTCCAGGTGTTTTGTACTAAGAGGTTGACAGCTATGGTGAGAACTGAATTCACTAAATGATAGCCATTTAAGTTTCAGTCTTCCTCTTTTACAAAGCAGCTGATTTGGCGTAGTGGTATGTTGCTCTGACTGTTTTGCACAGGGAGCTTGGCAGTAAAATGTATGGTTCTAGCAACTTTCCAAGATTATACAAGCAATGTTTGTGTCCCTGTTTTTTGGGCTTTTGACCCCCCCCCCCCAATACATTTTGGCTTTTTCCAGTTTTCTTGTGCTGAGAAGTTGAGTATTGAGTAGATTTTACAAGGAGCTGTGAGCTGCAGGGGAACAGAAGTTTAGTGTTGCTTAAGTGAAGTTGGTTTGCCTTGTTAATAGCACAACAGGTTGTGTACTTGCCTTTGATGCAGGAGGCTGTGGGTTCTACTCCCACAAGGGGTGGATGCTGCCGTACTGAGAATGTTCTCCTTGGTGAAGATATTAACTATGAGTCCGTTAACAGTTTGCCATCCATTTCCTCTTGCAATATTACTAGCTTATCATTTTTTTAATGTAATATAGGCAATTTATTCCTGAGGGGCAACAGACACTTTATTTTTCGATGAAACCATGAAATATAAAGGTGTTTGCTAGCAGCAACCTCTTCATTAGTTACAGATTTCTTTAATGTGGAATTATTTAGATGACTTTTACTTCTTCAGAGATAGTGCATATTTACTGATAATGGACTATAGAATTGTGCATATTTACTGATAATGGTGGACTGTAGAATTGTGCATATTTACTGATAATGGTGGACTGTAGAATTGTGCATATTTACTGATAATGGTGGACTGTAGAATTGTGCATATTTACTGATAATGGTGGACTGTGGAAGTCTGAGTAGACTTTTATGATAAATGTCCTGAACTGGGCAGTTTTGTCATTATGGGCGCATGCATTTTGTTTCACTGCTTACTGGAAAAATGTTCAAAACAAATTTAAAACGCCCTCTAACAACTGTAATATATTGTACAAGGAATATAATTTAGTACAATGAGGAAGGTGTATCAAAGAGCACATGTACGTTTCATATGCAAGGGGCCTATGATTTGAAAACAGCCCAAAATTAATCTTTATCTGCCACTGGCAAAATGTATTTTCTTTGAAGGTGGGTTTCAATGCTGTTTCAATGAATGTGAGTTTCAAGGGCAGAGAAGTTTTAATGCTAAGTTTTCATTGTGAGACTGCATTGCTTTGTTTAGTAGATGAATCTGCAGCAATTGGAGAGACCCCAAAAGTTCCTCACCAAAAGGATAAAGGGACTCCAAAATCTGTCATATGCTGCCAGATTGAAGAAACTCCAGCTCTATTCAGTGAGGTGACATGTGCCTGACATACAAGGCCATGTCCAACTAATGGACATGCTCCACCTCAAAAATCCAAATCCACCAAAACCACTAGAGCGGATATAAATAGGCTATGCTGTGAAAATCCCGGTCCAAAATCTAGACCTGTGGATGGGAGATCGGGTTTACCCCGGAATCATCTCTGGGTCACTGCTGGCACAACAAACTAATGGGCACAGGCACAGTATTTTTTCATATAAGGGGTGCGCGTAGCCCAATAATTTGGGCTAGGCTTATAAATGACTTAGGGCAGATAGCCTAGTATAAACCTATGAACCTATGAACCTATGACTTAGTGTTTGTGCTGTAAAATACAAAATAAAACTTTCAAATGAAGTCCAACTCATCATAGAAGTAAAGCAGTATGCACATTAGTGTTTATGGTAAATGGAGTGAAATAGCCAAGTAATGGTTCATTGGAATGGCTGCAGAGGCTCCATTCAACCATGATTTTGTCAGGGGGGAAGGGCAGCAAACTCAGACAGGCCCAGCTGAACTATACCTCTCAACTGTCCAGATTTTCAAAGAATGAATAGATTTTTGCTTCTTATTTTTGGTTTGTTCTTCATAAAATTTGTAGTTTTCTGGCAAATCATTTAGAAATTAAGTCACTAAATAATGATACACTGAGTTTCAGACTTCATAACCTTCAGAAAAATGCATGCTAAAGTAAGAACTGTTATTCTATCAACTGTCTCAATTTATACAAGAGCAATTTTTAGTACTGTTTATATGTTCCCCCAATATATTTGGCCTTGTTCAGATTTACTGCATTAACAGGTTGAGAGGTACATGCAAATAAATTGCTTTATAGAATTAGGCATAGCCAACCTCTCAACTGTCCCCGATTTTGGCTCAAAATGTTGCTCTTCCCCCTAATAATCCCTCCATAAAATAGCAATTTTGGAAGAAAACATGGAGGGTTTACAATTAAGAAATAACTGTAATAATCAAAGTTATAGATTACTTGAAATGCATGTAGATTCTTTTATTTTGTCAGCTGATCAAGTTAGAAGTACTAATATTAAAGTGTCCCTTCTTTGACAGGTTCCCAGCTGTATTGTGTGGCTATTTTATATTTTTGCATCACATTTGGTCCATTTTTCATAAAATTGTGTTTTTTGGCAAATTAGTGACAAATCACTAAAGACTGAAGTTAGAAAATAATGACAGACATTTGAGTTTCAGATTTTATACCCTTCAGAAAAGTCATACTAATGCAAGACCTATTCTATTATCTTTCTAAGTTTATTAGAGCAATATTTAAAAATTGTCCTTATTTTTGGGCATTTGTCCCACTTCTGTGTATGGCTTTGTCCAGATTTCTTGCTCTGAGGTTGAGAGGTATAACAAATGTGTCAGGGCCATCACAGTCAGCCAGAGACATTTCAAATTGTGACATACTTGTTGCACCCCACTCCACCATGTAGTGACTCTGGATGTGTCCAAGCAAGGCAATGAGTAGTTATGCAGTGTAAATGTGCAGTGCCCCCCCCCCCCATCCAGGTAGACACAAGTACTACAGTGGCTTTTCATCTGTCCTTGATTTTGCAGAAAGGTCTGGTTTCTGTCATATTTTTGTACTGTTGATTTATGCTTATTACTCAAAGTGCCTGTTGCTCTGTGTTTAAGTAGCAATGCTTTAATGACCATAAGGTAAGCTTGTCTGAGTTCGTAAGATGCAAGTAAGCTTTAATAAGCATACTGTTAAAGAATTGCCAACATTGAAAGCCTTTCTGTTGTTGCCATGCAGAGAATACTTGACTAGATAATGTATAAGCCTTGGGTATTAAAGGACAGGATTCCATTATTTTAAAAAGCTCATTACACTTGTTGGAGACTTCCAGTCATCTCTACAGACTTTACCCGTAAACTAAACAGAATGCCAATCATGTGTGGTCCATAACCTGTACAGTAATCCTTTAAGCAATGTATCTTGAGCTTGTTTCTTGTTTGCTTTTCATATTTTACTTACATGTTTTCCCATGAAACAAGTAGATAGTTGTCAGGCAGCAGGTCTTTTTGGATAAGAAACATTTTTACAAGTGGGGGCATCACAGAGATTTCTACTTTCAGCATGTTACTTGGTACTTTAATAAAGCTGAATATAAATTATAATTAGAACTGCAGTGCAAGGAGAAGTGGTTTGAGTTGAGTGCTTCTGGTTTTTCTTGTACTTGATTTTGACTGGCATTCCAGTAATGTATTTAAAAGTAATTTATTTTTTCATGCCTCACAACCTTTTGTTTCCATCTAGATATTAAGTAAGCTGTCATGCAGCCAATGCATTGAAATATTTTTATTCTTCTACACTTATTTTTGTCTTGATTGGACTCTCATAATGATGGTTTGCCACCCAGGGCAGCGTATTTAATTAAAGTTAGTTTTTGTGGTTTTGAGCATAGCTCCTCCCCTTTCTAGTTGGCCACACCCCTTCCCATTGACCCCACCCATTCAGCTGTCTCCTGCAGCCCCCCTTTGATTTGAAGTCACCAGCCGCCACCGCATCTAGGCTTTCTAATATGTTCTCCTGGATATCTGCATATTGTTGGAGGTGCAGATTGCTAGAAACAGGAAAGTGAAGCCCTATGCCCTGATCTGGAAGGATTTAAAAGGAAACTGCAGGCCTTGGTCACGAGTATTTTTAAAGAATATAAAGCTCACAAATTAAATTTTTGCTGGGGGGGGGTAAACTTTGAAGTCCCAGTGACACTTCCAAAGAAGAAATTCCTTTATATATTAATACATATGGCTAAAAAAGACATTGCAAAAATGGAAATCAGGTCCCTAGAAATCTCTGTAGGAAGAGACGTGTTAGATGAAATCCAGAAGACAGAAGGGAAAGGGTTAAAGGGGAAGGATCTTCGAGCATACCATAACTAGTGGAATAAATGTAACCATCTACAAATGGCAGGACTAATAGATTGGACATCAGCAGGTCACTGGACCAGATTCACTCATGAGAAGGGAGGTCTGTGGAAAAACACGGTAAATATATAGGGGTTGGGGATTGTGAAGAGTGAAAGTGGCATTGGAAGTATGGGTCAAACTCTGCAACTAAACATTTGTTAAAAGCAATTCTGATGTATTTTTCTTGTTGATATTGTTTATTTCAGTGTGTATAAGTGCTGTAACATTAAACAAACAAAACACCTCAAACTTCTCAAAAATTATCACATCAAAAACAAGTTCATCTCATCTGAGTTACAAGTTTATAAGTTTTCTCTTCAAATAGAACATGAAGCTCTCCTACACAAAAAAATACACAATATTTACAGTATTAAGTACAGTAGCCTTGTATAATGTATGACAAAAACTGCTTGTGAAATGTACAAAAAAAAAATCAGAAATCATGACCAAAAGACTGAACAGAAAGTATAGCACACGTTAAAGCATATTCACCCCATTCTTAATAAGCACATCCTTAACTGTTCATACATTCTTTTATCTTTAGAGAGACTAGAAATGACTTGAAATATTTAGGAAGCCACGAATGCAAGCCCAGACAGTCTGCAAAGACCACAATTAAAGAGAAGCTAAAATACAATAACACATAAATGTATCCCCTACCGCATAACTGTTAATAAAACATACATTTATAGCTAAAAAAGTAAACTCATTCATTTCAGAGATCACCTTTCACCTTCTCACCTGCAAAAGTAGATGGAATGAAGGTAAGAAAAATTTGTTGCGGATTCACAGACTTAACGTAACATCGCCACTGGGGAACAGATCCCCTGTCCTCTGGAACAGCATCTTCTTCTGTGTTACCTACACTCTAAATATAGAGACAGATTATTTATCAAATTAATCCTGTTTAGCAATATACAGAAAAGAAACATGGGATGCATTAAACACACGACCATCAAGAATTCGACATTACTGTGTTACTGGGATGAATACCACTAAAAACTCTAAAAAGCTGGAAACCCTTAACCTGGTAAAATACTTTCAAAAGAGAAAGAAAATAACAAGGTGATACTGAAGGAGTAAAAATTACCATTTGCTAAGCTTTTCAAAACCAAGTAATGCAAAACACTACGAGTAAAGTGATTAAGAAATCACAACAGAGCTGACAAACCATTACCTGGACCATGACTACATAGGTTCATAGGTTGGTACTAGGCTATCGGCCCTAAGACCTATGGCAAGCCTAGCCATAACAATTCCCTGGAAATTTCTTCCCACAATATTTACTTCTCTGGGCCCCTGTCTAGCAGGACGACTGACATGATCCACGGGGTGAATTTCCTATCTCCCATCCAATCATCAAGGTTCCTTTTGAAGAGGGCCAATGAGGCGCTCTGCTTGACATGTATGGGCAGTCTGTTCCAGAGTATGGGAAGTCTCTGGGTCAGGAACCTATCCCTCCAGTATGTTTTGTTCATTGTGATGATAAGTTTTAGATCCCTGGAGCGTGTGGCTCTGAGGGGTTGAGATTTCTTTAAGTGGAGCATGTCCAACAGCTCAGGGTTTGACATGGCCTTATATGTTAAGCAGAGATCACCTCTGAGTAGACGATATGCCACAGAGTATAGCTGGAGTTTTTTTAGACGGTCAGCATATGGCATCTGCTTTAGGCCCGTGATTCTTATAGTGAGGTATTTCTGTGGCCTTTCCAGCTGTTGCAGATGACTTGTGAGGTACATACCAAATGGGGCATTATACTCTATAATGGGTCTAATGAGGGATGAGTACAGTGGGACAATGACCTCTTTTTTTCTGGATGAAAAGCCCTTAGTGATGAGGTGTGCCACATAGAAGGATTACCAATTAATGGTAGGGTAGTTGAAATCACCCAGTATTATTAGGGTGTTTGGTTGTATCTTCATATTTTCCAGTATGTTTAGGAAGGTGTAGTGAGAATCTTGGGGTATGGTGGGGGATATGTAGCAAGCTACAATTTGGATTGCAGTCTTACCTAGTGTTAGTTGCACCTGGAGAATTTCAGATGCATTGTGTTGGGCAACTAGCCTGGCGGTGTGAATATCCTTGGTGGATATGGACACTGCCCCACATTTAGTGTTTCGGTCTTGGGTTTGTGGCCGAAAAGTGTGGTAAGAATTGTAGCCTGGTATTGCAGGGGTGCTCTCTGGTGCCTTGAACCAGGACTCAGTCACTGCACAGATATCGAAGTTCTCCATTTTTAGGAGTGCCTTGAGAGATTGCATTTTGAGGTTTAGACTTCTACCACTAAGTAGCATTACCTTCAGATTTTGCATGCTTGTATCTGTTACGGTGGTGGTTTTAACCTTTGAACCTTGCCTAAAAAAGGCACTATAGGGGTGGCAAGAGCTTTAGCCAGTAACCTGAATCCCAGGGGTGACAGGTGCAGACCATCTCTGGCAAAGCATTGTGGTTTGTCGATCATGTCTTCCCAGGCAGACAAATACTGGATCCCCTTTGAATGACACCAGAAGCTTAGCCAATTGTTGAAGTCAATCATTTTGTCCTTATACTGTGGTATCATGTGCATATGACTTACGCTAGAGCCTGAAGTTAAGAAGCTGAAAAGGTCAGTATTACTGTCAGGTATACACTCATGAACTAATACGCAATAAGATCCTCTGCAGTGGGCATACCTCTCAACTGTTCAGATTTTAGCAGAATATCTAGATTTTTGCTTCATATTTTTGGTCTGCTCCCCATAAAATCTGTGTTTTTCTGGTATAAACATATTTGGTTCCAAATCTCATATCCTTCAGAAAATCCTTGTTAACACAAAAGCTATTAATCTATTAGCCTTCTATGTTTATAAGACCAATATATCAGATTTCTGCTGGATTTTGGGCCTTTGTTATCCTGCTATATTTAGTTTTTTCCAGATTTCTTGCACACACAGGTTGAAAGGTGTGACAGCAGGAATCCGTTAATGTTTTCTGTTCTGATATCCCCATGTGTGAAACACTTCTAGATATTCTTTGGAGCAGGTGTGAATCCTGACAAATACACATTATAACAATATCAGCAGGGCCTAGAAGGGTAGGCTCAGCCCTTGCTCTTCTTAATTCAGCCAACAGATATTGAGCATATGTACCCTGAAAGGCACGGAAGAAAAATAAAATTATCATCTGCTGTACATTAAGGAAAATCCATGCAAGGACTAAACAGACCATCTGGACACAGTGGTAAGGTTAAAAAACACTCACTGCAGTGGGTTATCTCACAGATCAACACTTATGACAATGGTATATTTGTTACACCCAACTTCAAAAGCCTTCTGTGGTGGGTAACTGCTGGACAAAGTTGAACTTACTTCACCCAAAAATTCCCAGTGTTCATCTTGATGAGTTCTCAGCTTATGAAGTTCATTCTCCATGAAAATTCAAGCACAGAAAAACATTTAAAAAAATGTCTTTACACGGCAGGAAGCCATCATGCCATCCAAAATTCTATTTATCAATGTCACAATCAAACAAACACACACACACACACACATGAAAGAAAAGAAAAAAAAATCCAAAACCAAACTGCCCTGGCAGTAATTTTTTATAAAAAAATAATATAAGGTACAAAGGGCTCTATTAACTTTTATTCCCTTCTAAATTCAGACCCATAAAGAAGTAAAGAGAAAAGACTGGTTTAAAGACAGTTTTGAAACCAGTTTGGAAGAAACTGTATGTTAGTCCTAAAGGAAACTATAGCTTTGTGAAAAAAAAGCAAAATTTATTACAGATAACAGCCTGCAGCCCCCAACATCCTGTAGGCAGAGAACCGAGAAGTATCTTGCCATGGTTATAGTGTAGTGTAATACACTCCAGGATGCATAGTAGCAAACTCCTCCCAGAGCCTAGCTTATGGGTACCAGCAATGTCAATAAAACAAGCTCAAAACTCCTTTCAATTCAACTGCTGAAATGAATTTGACAAACCTTGCTATCCATGCAGTGCAAGCTTTTGCCTCTGTTTGGCTGTATGTCAGCATGGGACAAATTCATTTGATTTGATTAGTATGCATGTTTTGGATGAACTGCAATAATAAAATTTCACTTTATTGTAGCTAGTTCTTACTTTTTCATGATGATGATTGGATCAAAAATTCAAGCTGAAAATTTTAACTTTTTCTCTTATGCAGAACTGGACTTAAGACAATGGTATGTACTCAGGCTGTAGAGACAAGGTGGAGCTGCAGCAATTACAATATGCTGATGCTCATATTGCTTCTCTTTTTTTCAATAAAAGCAATTTTAAATATATGTATGAATTTATTAACTACTGTTATCTTCTGGATTTTGTTTACCGTGACACTTGCTTTGCAATTGAAACAGAGTTTTAAAGTTGCAGTTGCACACTGTCTTGATTTCGCTTTTTGCTATACATTATTTTTTTCATAAAATTTTTACTAAATTATCATGTATGATATAGGCAATCTTACATTTATATAATTGAAAAACAAATAACATTGACACCACTTTAGTTGTAATCATTATACATCACAGACACCACTGAAACAACTGTAGTTGCAAACATTACACATCCCTTACAACCTATCCAATCAGTGTCAGTTAAGCATTATATGACTCATTCAAATCCTGCCTTTTAAACCTCTTTCCTTCTCTGCATATATTGTTCCTACAATTCACATTTTCTCCTATGTAGTTTGCTCCTTCCTTTTTCTAGAGATTCCAACTCCAGTGGTTTTATCTTTGTTACTATATTCACTACTACTAGTAAAGTTGGTCTAGACTTTGATTTCCATTTTCTAGTAATTGCTTTTTGGCAGCCACCATAATTGGACTCAGCAAGGCTTTACGATGTCTTGGAAATTCCGATCCTGTATCATAGCTCAAAAAAAATCATCTCCCCAGTCAATCCTATCTGCTCACCCAGCATCTCCGACAGAGTGGTCCGCAGAGTATCCTTAAAGTCTGCCAGCTCATTACACTCCCAAAAAATATGTTCCCAGCCACCTCTTGCCCTTCACACCTCCAACATTGGTTATCCACCTCAGGAAAAATTCTTTGGAGTCTACTTGCGGTAAAAAAAAAAACTATGTAAACACTTCCAGGCAAAGATCCTAAATCTTCTAGATTTTGTTTCATATTTGAGAGGTATGCATATATCCCCCAATTATCTTTGTGAATTGCTTATCCAATCTCTCTTCCCAATCGGTTCCAAGTTCCTCTGACTGAGTCTTATAATTATCATGCAATAGTTTATATGCTTTACTAACTATTCTCTTTTTAACAGCAGCTTCTGTTATAGATTTTATTAAAAACTCCACCAGTGTTAGGCTTTCATTTAGGACCCCCCCATTTCTTTCTCTTTGCCTATACTCTGATATCAATCCTTGATAGGGAAGGAAATCTTTAACCTGCAGTCCAAATAAATTCCTGGCCTCTTCCCATTTTATTACCTTTCCCTTTATAGTTATTTGCTCACAATACCTTGGTTCCTTTGCCAGTTTTCTCCAATAAATTACAGCCCCCTCTGCCCTATTACCTGTATCCCTAACCACAGTCATCCCTATCGCAGAATCTGTTTTCAACATTCTCATCCTGGTTTAGTTCTTAGAATACTCCTTGCTATTTTATGAATACAATACACTGTATGCTTTTTGTTGTTCTCCTTAAGAGTCTGCATCCAAAATCCCAATTTCTTCTTACTTTTTGAGTCTCCCCCTGTATAATCATCATTCCTTTCCACTTTGAATTATAGTTTTCTGCTTGTGCTATGTACAACAGCCTTAACTATATTGTTCTAAAGTATCCTCTCAAATTGGGTAATCCTAGTCTGCCTTGTTCTATTGGAAGAATCAGCTTATCCCACTTGACCCTTGCTGTTTTCCCTTCCCAAATAAAATCTTTCAACTCTTTAATTGCTATCCACAGCTTCTCCTCTGGTTGATAAAAATATGCCTGACCTGTGTATAAAACTAAAGGGACTAAAACATTTTAACTGCTTGTACCATAGTATCCATATCCATATAACAAAGCTTTCAGTTTCTCAATTTTTGCATTTTCTGTTTAGTCTCTTCCCACATATCCTTAGCTTCCATAACAGAGTTATTTCTAATTCATACTCCTAAATACTTCATTTTATCATGCCCCCATAAATATGGATATTGTTGGACCAATTCATGTGTGGGTACACAATTTACTGCTACTGCCTTTGTTTTAGCTTCATTAATTTTGTATCCCAAGAAGATCTGAAACTGTCTTAAAATGTTCCACAACACTGTAATGCCCCTTTCTGGTTTTCTCATGTATAAAATACAGCCAGCTTTTCCTGACTGCCATATCAATTATATCCTTGAATTTCTGAGTCCCTTATTTTCTTTGCCAATGGTTCTAAATATAATACAAACAACAAAGGGGAAAGCAGACAACCCTGCCAGGTTCCTCTACTCAAGCAGAAGCTATCAGAGAGGACCTCACCCTGCTCATAAAGTCTCAGTCTACTCTGTCAAATGCTTCCTTTGCATCAATACCACCAATAACAGTGGTGTTTTCTTACATTCTGCTTCCCTCTGGATCATCGATGTTCTGCTAATATTGTCAAATGTTTTCCTCCCCTCCACAAAACCACACTGCTGCACATCTATCAATGTTGGTATCACTTTTGCCATTCTTTTAGCCATTATAGACATAAACACTTTATAATCATGGTTTAGTATTGAAATGGGCCTGTATGAAGCTGGTCTGATGGATCTTTACCATCTTTAGGTATTACCGTTACCACCTTCTTCCAGGACACTGGTAATTCTTCTCCTCTTAAAATACTGCAAACAAAACCTTCCAGATCTTTTGTCAGTATTTTATCCTCCTATCTTCCAAACTTCCACAGGAATATCATCTATTCCTGGGGACTTTCCTGTATATTGGTTATACATAGCCATTTTTATCTCATCTCTTCCTATCCTGTTAGTAAATGAGCCTCATCGACCTCTATAATGTTGGCATATTTAATTCTTCCATAAGCACTTCCATTTGGACCTTTTCCTGATTTCCACATCTCTCTGCTTTCATAAAATTTCTGAAATATTTCTAATACCTTTACAAGATCTCTTGTTATCTTCCTTGTTATGGGCTTCCTAAGCTTGGTGACAGCCCTTTCCACTTTCTGTTCCCTGAGCCTTTGTGCTAAAAGTTTTTGTGCTCTAGAATTTTTATCAAAAACTGTTGCTTAACAGCAGTCTTTCTAAACGTGTGCATATTATCGAGGTAATCCCTTATTTTCTATTTAGAATTCTGCAGTTGCACCTTTTCTTGTTCTGATTCCCCTGTTTTGTAATACTTTAACATTTATCAGTCCCTCTAAATAATTATTGTTACTTCTTAATCATATCACCTTTTCCTTTATTTCTACTGTAATTTTAATCTCCACTTCAATTTTATCCCAATCCCTAGCTATATTTTCAGAAGAAATTTCTCTCTTTTCAACCGATAGGTGGGAAAGCGCCAGTGTCTCATGTTTTTATTTTAGTTATTATTGGCCCATGATCTGAAATAGTTATTGGGTGCATTTTAAGACCTTCAAATAAATGCACATCTTCCTGTGAGATATAAATTCTACCTAACCTAGACAAGTTCTTGAATCTTGGAGAATAACATGTAAATTCACTCCAAACTCCTAGTAGTGAATTCACATCTTCCATGCCTCCTTTGTTATATTTTCCCTTATAGCCCCCACCAGACACTGTTGCAAACCAAATTCCAGTCTCCACCTATAAGTAATATTCCTTGCTGAAAGCTGATTATTTCCCCAGAATTTTCTTACGCTCCATTATAGCAGTTTTAGGTGGAATGTAACTGCATTTCAGTGTAATCCTCCTCCCTTGCCAGTACCCCCTTAGTACTATATATCTTCCATTATTATATTTTTTCCTCTTCTATCACTATTGGAGCTCTCCTTGCAATTAATATAAGCATTCCTCTTTTCCTTTGCCCCAGATATTCCGCAGAATAACAATCCTGAAAACCTTTCTTTATCAAATTCCTGTGTTCAAGTTCTTTCCAGGTGTGTCTCCTGTAGCACAGCTATTTGCACTCTACATTTTCAATATAGTTCAATGCTCTTTTACATTTATCTCTAAGATCATTCAGATTGAAAGACATTCCCCAGGATTTACGAAGCCTCCGTTTAAGAGTTATAACTCTTACACGGAGGCTGCAGTTAAACGGAGTGATGTCAGCATGCTTTGCATATTCATGAGAGCATGCTGAATCACACCTAAGTCTAACACGGTCCGTGTAAGACAGTAGGGGGCGTGTCCGTAAGCCGAGCCCTGCAAGCGGACACGCCCCCAGAAGTGTAAAAGTGCCCAAAGTAAACACCCACAACAGAGTCCACGGAAATGTTAACAAACACAACACAACACATGCCCCCACAGACTATAAACATAAAAGATATATAAATGAACATGTT